>NW_012317351.1:0-1935 GCF_000151885.1 Dipodomys ordii
ATCCCCTTCTGCTTCAACTTCTGCTGCTCCTTCTCCTTCTTCTTTTTCTCCCTCTGCTTCGGCTTCTGCTTCTTATGCTTCTTTTTTTCTTTTGCTTCTGATTCTCCTGCTTCTGCTTCTTATGCTTCTACTGCTTCTTCTTCTGCTTCTGCTTCTTCTGCTTCTACTTCTCTTTCTGCTTCTGCTTCTCCTGCTTGTTTTTCTGCTTCTTCTGCTGCTTCTCCTTCTGCTGCTTCTTCTCCTTCTCCTTCTGCTTCTCTTTTTGCTTCTCCTTCTGCTTCTGCTTCTTCTGTTTCTAGTACCTGAATTTCTGGTTCTACTTCTTCTGCTGCTTCTCCTTCTGCTTCTGCTTCTACTTCTGCTTCTGTTTCTGCTTCTTCTGATTCTTCTCTTTCGGCTTCTCCTGCTTCTGCTTCTTGTGCTTCAACTGCTTCTCTTTCTGCTTCTCATTCCGCTTCTGATTCTCTTTCTGCTTCTGCTTCTCCTCCTTCTCCTTCTCCTACTTCTGCTTCTCCTTCAGCTTCTGATTCTTCTGCTTCTCCTGCTTCTCCTTCTGCATCTCCTTCTGTTTGGGCTTGTCCTTATGCTTCTTCTTCTGCTTCTGCTTCTCCTTCTCCTCCTCCTTCTTTTGCTTCTCCTTTTGCTTCTGCTTCTTCTGCTTTTCCTGCTTCTCCTTCTGCTTCTGCTTCTTCTGCTTCTCCTGCTTCTCCTTCTGCATCTTCTTCTGCTTCTGCTTCTCCTTCTCCTTCTTCTGCTTCTCCTTTTGCTTCTCCTCCTGCTTCTTCTTCTTCCTCTTTACCTGCTTCTCTTTCTGCTTCTCCTTCTGCTTCTCCTTCTGTTTCTCCTTCTCCTTCTTGTTCTTCTGCTTTTCCTTCGGCTTCTCCTTCTGCTTCTGCTACAACTGCTACTGCTTCTCCTTCTTCTGTTTCTTCTGCTTCTCCTTCTGCTTTTGATTCTCTTTCTGCTTCTGCTTCTCCTTCTGCTTCTCATTCTGCTTCTCCAGATTCTGATTCTTCTGCTTCTCCTGCTTCTCCTTCTGCTTCAGGTTCTGCTTCTGCTTCTTCGGATTCTTATGCTTCTGCTTCTCCTGCTTCTGCTTCTTCTGCTTCCCCTCCTTCTCTTTCTGCTTCTCCTTCTGCTTCTGCTTCTTGTCCTTCTCCTGTTTCTTCTGCTTGTTCTTCTCCTGTTTCTGCATTTCCTGCTTCTCCTTCTGCTGCTCTTTCTGTTTCCCCTGCTGCTTTTCCTTCTACTGCTCCTTCTTCTGCTTCTCTTTCTGCTTCTACTCCTGTTTCTACTTCTCCTTCTCCTTCTAGTTCTTCTGCTTTTCCTTCTGCTTCTCCTTCTGCTTCTGAATCTTCTGCTTCTTCTGCTACTGCCTCTGCTTCTTCTGTTTCTTCTGCTTCTCCTTCTGCTTTTGCTTCTCTTTCTGCTTCTGCTTCTCCTTCTGGTTCTCCTTCTTCTTCTCCAGATTCTGCTTCTTCTGCTTCTCCTGCTTCTCCTTCTGCTTTAGGTTCTGCTTTTGCTTCTTCGGCTTCTTCTGCTTCTTTTTCTGCTTCTCCTTCTGTTTCTGGTTCTCTTTCTGCTTCTGTTTTTCTCCTTCTTCTATTTCTTCTGCTTCTGCTTCTCCTGCTTCTCCTTCTGTTTCTCTTTATGCTTCTCCTTCTGCTTCTCCTTCTTCTGCTTCTACTACTGCTTCTGCTTCTCCTTCTGCTTCTGCATCTTCTGCTTCTTCTGCTACTGCCTCTGCTTCTTCTGTTTCTTCTGCTTCTCCTTCTGCTTCTCCTTCTGCTTTTGCTTCTCTTTCTGCTTCTGCTTCTCCTTCTGCTACTCCAGATTCTGTTTCTTCTGCTTCTCCTGTATCTCCTTATGCTTCAGGTTCTGCTTCTGCTTCTTCGGCTACTTCTGTTTCTTCTGCTGCTACTGCTTCTTCAGCTT
>NW_012317352.1:0-1935 GCF_000151885.1 Dipodomys ordii
TTGCGCATATATGATGTCTTAAATTGCGTTACTACTAATCTTTTTGTGTTTTATTTTTTAACTCGACTTGGCATAATCTGTATATGAATATGGATATCCATATGGATATGTAGATGCATATAGAGACGCTAAAGTTTTTTGAGAAGCAGACGAATCTGAAGATGCAGAATCTGTATGAGAAGAGGCTGAATATGCTTAAGTTGAAAGATTTTTTTAAGGAATAGCAGAAGAACGAGAAGGAGAAATTGAAGGAAAAGCAGAAGGAGAAGCAGGATAAGCTGAATATCTTGAAGCAGACGGAGAAGCAGAAGAAGGAGAAGGAGAAGCCGGAGCAGAAGAAGAAGCATGAAGGAAAAGCACAAGCAGAAGGAGATGCAGAAGGAGAAGCAGGAAATGCAGAAGACGCAGAGGCAGAAGGAGAAGAAGAAGGAGAAGAATCAGAGTCAGAAGAAGCAGAAGCAGAAATAGAAAGAGAAGCCGACGAAGAGAAGCAGAACGAGAAGCAAGAGAAGCAGAAGAAGCTGAAACGGGAGAAGAAGAAGAAACAGAAGAAGGAGAAGGAGCAGAACCAGAAGGAGAAGCAGAAGGAGAAGCAGAAAGAGAAGCAGGAAAAGCAGAAGAAGCAGAAGCAGGAGAAGCAGAAGGAGAAGAAACAGGAGAAGGACAAGAAGCAGAATGAGAAGCAGTAGAAGCAAAAGAGGCAGGAAAAGCAGAAGCAGAAGAAAGAGAAGAAGAAGAAGACGAAGAAGAAGAAGAAAAAGAAGCAGCAGCATAAGGAGAAGCATAAGGAGAAGCATAAGGAGAAGTATAAGGAGAAGCAGTAGAAGGAGAAGAAGCAGAAGCAGGAGAAGCTGAAGCAGAAGAAAAAGAATAAGCAAAAGAAGCAGACGCAGAAGCAGTGAGAGAAGCAGAAGAAGGAGAAGGAGAAGGAGCAGCAGAAGGAGAAGCAGAAGCAGAAAGAGAAGCAGAAACAGAAAGAGAACAAGAAGGAGAAGCAGGAGAAACAGAAGAAGCAGAAAGAGAAGGAGAAGACGAGAAGCAGAAGTAGAATCAGAAGAAACAGAAGAAGAAGAAGCAGAATAAACAGAAGCAAAAGAAACAGAAGAAGGAGAAGAGCAGAAGCAGAAGCACAAGGAGAAGCAGAAGCAGAAGGAGAAGCAGAAAGAGAAGCAAGAGAACCAGAAGAAGCAGGAGAAGCAGAAGCAGAAGAAACAGGAGAAGCCGAAGAAGCAGAAGCAGAATCTGAAGCAGAAGGAGAAACAGAAGAAGCACAATCTGAAGCAGAAGCAGAAGAAACAGAAATAGTAGAATAAGCAGAAGCAGAAGCACCAGGACAAGCAGAAGAACAAGAAGGAGAAGGCGAAAGAGAAGGATTAGGAGTAGGAGAAGCAAAAGGATAAGCTGAAGCAGAAAGAGACGCAGAAGGAGAAGCAGCACGAGAAGTAGGACAAGCAGGAGAAGCAGAAGCAAGAGAAGCAGATGAAACAGAAGACGCAGAAGCAGAATGAGAAGCAGAAGGAGAAATTGAAGCAGAAGGAGAAGGAGAAGCAGAAGGAGAAGCTGAAGAAGGAGAAGGAGAAGCAGAAACAGAAGCAGAAAGAGAAGCACAACGAGAAGCAGGAGAAGCAGAAGCAGGAGAAGTAGAAGCAGAAGAAACGTAAGAAGGAGAAGAATCAGAAGGAGAAGCAGAAACAGAAGGAAAAGCAGAAATAGTAGCAGGAGCAGCAGAAGAAGCAACAGCAGGAGAAGCAGAAGCAGAAGAAGCCGAAGAAGCAGAAGCAGAACCTGAAGCATAAAGAGATACAGGAGAAGCAGAAGAAGCAGAATCTGGAGAAGCAGAAGGAGAAGCAGAAGCAGAAAGAGAAGCAAAAGCAAAAGGAGAAGCATAAGGAGAAGCAGAAGAAACAGAAGGAGCAGAGACAGTAGCAGAAGATG
>NW_012317353.1:0-1935 GCF_000151885.1 Dipodomys ordii
TTTTTTTTTTTTTTTTTATCTGGCCCCCATGCTCAGCTGTTGAGGTAAAAGCTAATGGTGTTGCTGTTTGTTTATCGGCTCATGTTTCGCATTTTCATCGTTTCTATTTGTGTTGAGAATCTGTTGAAGTATCAGAAAAAATAAAAAGTCTATCTTTTTCAGTGCTGAAGTATTTTCAGCACTGATGTAGAAGTAGATGATGAAGAAGTAGAAGAATAAGAAGAAGAAGTAGAAGAAGAAGAAGAAGATGAAGAAGAAGAAGAAGAAGAAGAAGAAGAAGAAGAAGAAGAAGGAGAAGCATAAGGAGAAGCAGTAGAAGCAGAAGAAGCAGAAGCAGGAGAAGCAGAAGCAGAAGAAAAGTAATAAGTATAAGAAGCAGAATCATTGGAAGAAGGAGAAGGAGCAACAGAAGGAGAAGCAGAAGGAGAATCAGAAGGAGAAGCAGAAGAAGGAGAAGCAGAAGCAGAAGAAGCAGCAGAAGGAGAAGCAGAAGCAGCAGAAGATGCAGAAGGAGAAGCAGGAGAAGCAGAAGAAGCAGAAGCAGAAGGAGAAGCAGAAGTAGGAGAAGAAGAAGGAGAAGGAAGGGCAGCAGAAGCAATAGGAGAAGCATTAGGAGAAGCAGAAGCAGAATGAGAAGCAGAAAGAGAATCAGTAGAAGCAGAAGAAGCAGGAAAATCATAAGCAGAAGAAAGAGAAGGAGAAGAAGAAGAAGAAGAAGAAGAAGAAGAAGAAGAAGAAGAAGAAGAAGAAGACGAAGACGAAGAAGAAGAAGAAGCATCAGCATAAGGAGAAGCATAAGGAGAAGCATAAGGAGAAGCATAAGGAGAAGCAGTAGAAGCAGAAGAAGCAGAAGCAGGAGAAGCAGAAGCAGAAGAAAAAGAGTAAGCAAAAGAAGCAGAAGCAGAAGCAGTGGGAGAAGCAGAAAAGGAAAAGGAGAAGGAGAAGAAGAAGGAGAAGCAGAAGCAAAAAGAGAATCAGAAACAGAAGGAGAACAAGAAGGAGAAGCAGAAGAAGCAGAAGTAGAAGCAGAAAGAGGAGAAGAACGAGAAGCAGAAGTAGAATCAGAAGAAACAGAAGAAGAAGAAGAAGAAGAAGAAGAAGAAGAAGAAGAAGAAGAAGAAGAAGAAGAAACAGAAGCATAAGAAAAAGAAGAAGGAGAAGAGCAGAAGCAGAAGCAGAAGGAGAAGCAGTAGCAGAAGGAGAAGCAAAAGAGAAGCAGGAGAAGCAGAAGAAGCAGGAGAAGCAGAAGCAGAAGAAACAGGAGAAGCCGAATAAGCAGAAGCAGAATCTGAAGCAGGAGAAACAGAAGAAGCACAATCTGAAGCAGAAGCAGAACAAACAGAAAGAGTAGAATAAGCAGAAGCCGAAGCAGCAGGAGAAGCAGAAGAAGAAGACGTCGAAGGCGAAATAGAAGGATTAGGAGTAGGAGAAGAAAAAGGATAAGCAAAAGCAGAAAGAGACGCAGAAGGAGAAGCAGCAAGAGAAGTAGGAGAAGCTGGAGAAGCAGAATCAGAAGAAACAGAAGACGCAGAAGCAGATTGAGAAGCAGAAGGAGAAATTGAAGCGGAAGCAGAATCAGAAGGAGAAGAAGAAGAAGAAGGAGAAGCAGAAGAAGGAGAAAGAGAAGCAGAAAGAGAAGCAGAAAGGGAAGTAGAACGAGAAGCAGGAGAAGCAGAAGCAGGAGAAGCAGAAGCAGAAGAAACAGAAGAAGGAGAAGAAGCAGAAGCAGAAGGAGAAGCAGAAACAGAAGGTAAACAGAAAGAGAAGCAGGAGAAGCAGAAGAAGCAGGAAAACAGAAACAAAAGAAAGAGAAGGAGAAGGAGAAGAAGAAGAAGAAGAAGCATAAGGAGAAGCATAAGGAGAAGCAGTAGAAGCAGAACCAGGTGAAGCAGAAGAGGAGAAAAAGAATAAGCAAAAGAAGCAGAAACAGAAGCT
>NW_012317354.1:0-1935 GCF_000151885.1 Dipodomys ordii
TATGTATATACTTCCATTTACTAGTAGGCCTTGAATGTAAGTCCAACAGGAATAGTGGAGATAACCAGAAATTCATTGGAAAAAAAGATTCACATCATCATAAATGATGAGTCAAGGGTAATTTGCAGTTCATTTTGACATATTTAGGTGAAAAAATAAACTTATGAATTGAGTATTCAATGTCTATTTCTTCTGTCAGAAAACAACATGTTTTGTTATAGCTATTAGCTATTGTGAAAATAGAAATATCAAAGCTCATCATACAAACAGAGCTCTTACACTCAGCAAAGCATGTAAATGCTGCAATACTTTATTACGGCTAAATAATAGTACTTCTTAAGACACTTGATGGCATCTGTTAAAACTTGGGTTTTCTAGAACAAAGTCAAAAAAGTTTTTGCCATTGCCTCACATATGAATTTTCTAATCATAAACTATGGATATAAGAACTAGCCCATTATTTTTTAAAGAAAAAAATTTAGTTTCCATTTCCTATAGTTCAATTCAATAAATGTCATTTTATATGATCAGAAGCAGAGAAGCATTGTGCCTTTTTGTTCTTCCTCTCTCTCTTAGGAGTATCCTCTTCTGTTTTCACTGTGTGTGAATGCCTAGAGTCTTATATAATTTATCATGTCCTGGTGTATTTTAGATATAGCTTCCAAATATGAGAGAAAACATGAGCGAAAACATGAGCTGTTTCTCTCTCTGAGCTTGGCTTGCCTCATTTAACATGATTTGTCCTAACAATATCCCTGCAAATGATGTAATATTATTCTTTCTAATTAGCCCATTATTTTCTTTTTTTTAATTTTATTTTATTTTATTTGTGAACAAACTGTACAGAGGGGTTACAATTGCATGGGCAGGATAATGCGTACATTTCTTACCAAGCATTGCAGCCTCCTCCTTTGTTTACCCTTCCCATCCCTTCCCAGCCTCCCCCCTCCCCCCAATCCCAATCCTTCTCCTTCCCTCTTCCCCCCCACCCCCTTCCCCTCCCCCCCCCCCCGCACCGACGTTGTAAAGCTCGTTTTGGACATGACAACTTGTACTTCTCATTGTTGCATCAGATCCACCTGTATCCTTAAACAACTGATTTTTCCCCATCTCCTCCACAAGTTATACTGACATCAAATATAGTGAAAGCAGGGGTTATACTGTGGGGGAGGGACATACAAAGCAACAAAGAGATAATCTTATAAATGCGTTAGAAACACATGTATGAAAGAAAAAAAACATTAAAATACATATCTAAGGGTTCATTTTCCTGACATCACATTATCTGACCTTTTCCGCTTGACTTGTACATATACTAGATATTGCAAATAAGGGAAACCATGGGACCTATGTTTCTTTGGGCCTGGCTTACTTCACTTAATATAATTTTTTCCAAGTTTTTCCATTTCCTAACAAATGGGGCAATGTCATTCTTTCTGATGGAGGCATAGAATTCCATTCTGTATATATACCACATTTTCTTGATCCATTCATCTACTGAGGGGCATCTGGGTTGGTTCCATATCTTAGCTATGGTAAATAATGCTGCAATAAACATAGTTGTGCTGGTAGTTTTAGTGTGGTCTTGTTTGTAAGCATTTGGGTAAATGCCCAAAAGTGGGATTGCTGGGTCATAGGGGAGTTCTATGTGAAGTCTTTTGAGGAACCTCCATACTGCTTTCCAAAGTGGTTGGACAAGTTTACATTCCCACCAACAATGAAGTAAGGTTCCTTTCTGTCCACATCCCCTCCAGCATCTGTTGTTGTTAGAGTTCTTGATTTTTGCCGTTCTTTCTGGGGTGAGGTGATATCTCAATGTTGTTTTGATTTGCATTTCTTTTATGGCTAAGGATGTTGAACATTTCTTCATGTGTCTATTGGCCATCCTTCTTTCTTCTTCAGAGAAGTTTCTCTTTAAGTCTTTTGCCCACTTAT
>NW_012317355.1:0-1935 GCF_000151885.1 Dipodomys ordii
GAAGGTAGGGCCAGCAGAAGCATTTGTTGTAGCAGAAGGAGAAGCAGAAGCAGATTGAGAAGCTAAAAAGAGAATCAGTTGAAAGCAGAAAAATCTGGTGAAGCTGAGTAGAAGAAGAAGAAGTAAGATGAAGAAAGATGTAGATGATGTAGATGAAGATGGATAAGGAGCAGCATAAGGAGAAGCATAAGGAGAAGCATAAGGAGAAGCAGTAGATGCAGGAGAAGCAGAAGAAATAGAATAAGCAAAAGAAGCAGAAGCAGAAGCAGTGGGAGAAGCAGAAGAAGGAGAAGGAGAACGAGCAGCAGAAGGAGAAGCAGAAGCAGAAAGAGAAGCAGAAACAGAAGGAGAACAAACGGAGAAGCAGGAGAATCAGAAGAAACAGAAGTAGAAACAGAAAGAGAAGTAGAAGATTGAGGAGCAGAAGTAGAATCAGAAGAAACAGAAGAAGAAGAAGAAGAAACAGAAGCAAAAGAAACAGAAGAAGGAGAAGAGCAGAAGCAGAAGCAGAAGGAAAAGCAGAAGCAGAAGGAGAAGCAGAAAGAGAAGCAGGAGAAGCTGAACAAGCAGGAGAAGAAGAAGCAGAAGAAACAGAAGAAGCCGAAGAAGCAGAAGCAGAATCTGAAGTAGAAGGAGAAACAGAAGAAGCACAATCTGAAGCAGAAGCAGAAGAAACAGAAATAGTAGAATAAGCAGAAGCAGAAGCACCAGGAGAAGCAGAAGAAGAAGAAGGAGAAGACGAAAGAGAAGGATTAGGAGTAGGAGAAGCAAAAGGATAAGCAGAAGCAGAAAGAGACGCAGAAGGAGAAGCAGCACGAGAAGTAGGAGTAGCAGGAAAAGAAGAAGCAGGAGAAGCAGAAGAAACAGAAGGCGCAGAAGCAGAATGAGAAGCAGAAGGAGAAATTGAAGCAGAAGCAGAAGGAGAAGCAGAAGCAGAAGAAGAAGCAGAAGAAGGAGAAGGACAAGGAGAAGGAGAAAGAGAAGCAGAAAGAGAAGCAGAATGAGAAGCAGGAGAAGAAGAAGCTGGAGAAGCCGAAGCAGAAGAAACAGAAAAAGGGGAAGAAGCAGAAGGAAAAGGAGAAGCAGAAACAGAAGGAAAAGCAGAAAGAGAAGCAAGAGCAGCAGAAGAAGCAGCAGCAGGAGAAGCAGAAGCAGAAGAAGGTGAAAAAGCAAAAGCAGAACCTGAAGCAGAAGGAGAAGCAGGAGAAGCAGAAAAAGCAGAATCTGGAGAAGCAGAAGGAGAAGCAGAAGCAGAAAGAGAAGCAAAAGCAGAAGGAGAAGCAGAAGAAACAGAAGAAGCAGAGGCAGTATCAGAAGAAGCAGAAGATTCAGAAGCAGAAGGAGAAGCAGAAGGAAAAGCAGAAGAACTAGAAGGAGAAGGAGAAGGAGAAACAGGAGTAGAAGCAGAAAGAGAAGCAGAAGAAGGAGCAGTAGAAGGATAAGCGGCAGGAGAAACAGAATGAGCAGCAGAAGGAGAAGCAGGAAATGCAGAAACAGGAGAAGAACAAGCAGAAGAAACAGGAGAAGGACAAGAAGCAGAAGCAGAAGGAGAAGCAGAAAGAGAAGGAGGGGAAGCAGAAGAAGCAGAAGCAGGAGAAGCAGAAGCATAAGAATCCGAAGAAGCAGAAGCAGAACCTGAAGCAGAAGGAGAAGCAGGAGAAGCAGAAGAAGCAGAATCTTTAGAAGCAGAATGAGAAGCAGAAGGAGAAGCAGAAGCAGAAAGAGAATCAAAAGCAGAAGGAGAAGCAGAAGAAACAGAAGAAGTAGAAGCAGTAGCAGTTGTAGCAGAAGCAGGAGGAAAAGCAGAAGAACAAGACGGAGAAGGAGAAACAGAAGGAGAAGCAGAAGGAGAAGCAGAAAGAGAAGCAGGTAAAGCAGAAGAAGAAGAAGCAGAAGGAGAATCAGAAGGGGAAGCAGAAGAAGGAGAAAGAGTGA
>NW_012317356.1:0-1935 GCF_000151885.1 Dipodomys ordii
GGCTTGACCTCATTGTGTACTCAGAGGGTCTCAGCGGGGGAATTTAGGCGGGAACCAATGCGGGGTGACTCAGTGAGTACATCATCTGGTACATTGAGGGAGGACTACAGCGAGTACTTCAGCCGGTCTCCAGCGGAACACCAGCGTGACACCAGTGGGGACACAAGGGGGGACACAAGCGGGGACACAGCGAGGGACACTGTGAGGAAACAGCGGAACACAACGGGGGACTATCCGGACGCCATGGAACAAAGCGGGACACAGCGGGGGACACAGCGGGAAACAGCGGGGGATACAGCAGGGGACAGCGGGGGACAGAGAAGGGAAACAGCGAGACACAGCGGGGATACAGCAGGACACAGCAGGTGACACAGCGGGACACAGCTGGACATAGTGGGACACAGCTGGGGACACAGCGGTGACACAGTGGGACACAGAGTGGAACACAGCGAGGACACAGCGGGACACAGCGGGACACAGCGGAGTACACAGCTGGGGACACAAAGGAACACAGTGGGGGACACAGCGGGACACACCGGGACACAGCGGGACACAGCAGGGACACAGCAGGGGACACGGGGGGACAAAGCGGGACACAGCAGGGGACACAGCGACAACAAAGCGGGACACAGCGGGGACACAGCGGGACTCAGCAGGGTCACAGCGTGACACAGTGGGACACAGCAGGACACAGAGGGAACACAGCAGGGGACACAGCGGGACACAGCGTCGATAGAGCGGGGACACAGCGGGATACAGCGGAGTACACAGCTGGGGACACAAAGGAACACAGTGGGGGACACAGCGGGACACACCGGGACACAGCGGGACACAGCAGGACACAGCAGGGGACACGGGGGGACAAACCGGGACACAGCGGCGGACACAGCGACCACAAAGCGGGACACAGCGGGGACACAGCGGGACTCAGCAGGGTCACAGCGTGACACAGCGGGACACAGCGGGACACAGGGGGAACACAGCAGGGGACACAGCGGGACACAGCGTCGATAGAGCGGGGACACAGCGGGATACAGCAGAGTACACAGCTGGGGACACACAGAAACACAGTGGGGGACACAGCGGGACACACCGGGACACAGCGGGGACAAAGCGTGAGACACAGCGGGGGACAGAGCGGGAGACAGAGGCAGACACAGCGAAGACACAGCGGGACACAGCGGGGGACACAGCGGGACACAGCGGGATACAGCGTGTGACACAGCGGGACACAGCGGGACACAGCGGGGGACACAGGGAGACACAGCGGGACACAGCGTGGGACAAATCGGGAGACAGCGGAGGACACAGTGAGGACACAGCGGGACACAGCGGGGACACAGAGGGGACTCAGCAGGGGACACAGGGGGGGACAAAGTGGGACACCACGGGACACAGTGGAACACAGCGAAACACAGCGGGGACACTGTGGGGACACAGCGGGACAAAGCGGGGGACACAGCAGGAACAGCGGGACACAACGGGACAAAATGGGGCACAGCGGGGGACACAGCGGGACACAGCGGGGAACACAGCGGGACACAGCGAGGACACATTGGGACACAGCGGGGACACAGCGGGGAACACAGCGGGGAACACAACTGTACACAGCGGGACACAGCGGGGCACAGCAGGGACACAGCGGGGGACAGAGCGGGACAGAGCGGGACACAGCGGGCGACACAGCGGGACACAGCGGGGGACACAGAGAGGTACACAGCGGGACACAGTGGGGGACAAAGCAGGACACAGCCGGGGACACAGCGAGGACACTGCGGGACACTGCGGGAGACACAGGGAGGACACAGCGGGACACTGCGGAACACAGTGTGACACAGCAGGGACACAGCAGGCGACACGGGGGGACAAACCGGGACACAGCGGGGGACACAGCGACGACAAAGCGGGACACAGCGGGGACACAGCGGGACTTGA
>NW_012317357.1:0-1935 GCF_000151885.1 Dipodomys ordii
TTTTTCCCACTGTTTCCCGATGTGTCCTCGCTGTGTCCCACGCTGTGTTCGGCTGTGTCCTCGCTATGTCCCCCGATGTGTCCCTTTGTGTCCCCAGCTGTGTAACCCGCTGTATCCCGTTGTGTCCCCGCTGTGTCCTTGCTGTGTTCCCCGCTGTGTCCTGCTGTGTACCCCTCTGTGTCCCCCTCTGTGTCCCGCTGTGTCTCCCGCTGTGTCCCGCTGTGTCCCGCTGTGTACTGCTGGTCCCCCGCTGAGTCCCGCTGTGTCCCACATGTATCCCACGCTGTTTCCAGCTGTGTCCCGCTGTGTCCCCTGCTGTGTCCCGCTGTGTCCCCCGCTGTGTCCCGCTGTGTCCCTGCTGTGTCCCCGTTGTGTCCCGCTGTTTCCCCCGCTATGTACCGCTGTGTCCTCGCTGTGTCCCCCGCTGTGTCCTGCTGTGTCTTCTCTGTGTCCCCCGATGTGTCCCTCTGTGTCCCCCGCTGTGTCCAGCTTTGTCCCGCTGTGTCCCTGCTGGGACCCGCTGTGTCCCACTGTGTCCCCGCTGTGTCCACGCTGTGTCCCGCTGTGTCCCCCGCTGTGTCCAGCTTTGTCCCTGCTGTATCTCGCTGTGTCACACGCTCTGTCACCCACTGTGTTCCGCTGTGTCCCCCGCTGTGTCCCGCTGTGTCCCCGATGTGTCCCGCTGTGTCCCCGCAGGGTCACCGCTGATTCCCACTTTGTCCCGCTGTGTTCCGTGGTGTCCCGCTTTGTCCCCCGCTGTGTCTCCCGATGATTCCCCGCTGTGTCCACGCTGTGTCCTGCTGTGTCTTCGCTGTGTCCCCCGCTGTCTGCAGCTCTGTTCCCAGCTGTGTCTCACGCTTTGCCCCGCTGTGTCTAACTGTGTCCCGCTGGGTCCCTTAGTTTCCCAAGCTGTGTACCCTGCTGTGTACCGCTTTGTCCCCGCTGTATCGAAGCTGTGTCCCGCTGGGTCCCACTGTGTCCTCGCTGTGTTCCCCGTTGTGTCCCGCTGTGTCCCCCGCTGTGTCCCCCGCTGTGTCCTGCTGTGTCCCCCGCTGTGTCCCTGCTGTGTCCCTTCTCTGTCCCTGCTGTTTCCCCACTGTGTCGCTCTGTGTCCCGCTGTGTCCTCCCTCTGTCCTACACTGTGTTCCGCTGTGTCCTCGCTGTGTCCCCTGCTGTGTCCTGTTGTGTCCCCAGCTGTGTACACCGCAGTGTCCCGCTGTGTCCCCGCTGTATCGACGCAGTGTCCCGCTGGGTCCCGCTGTGTCCTCGCTGTGTTCCCCGCTGTGTCCCACTGTGTACCCCTCTGTGTCCCCCGCTGTGTCCCGCTGTGTCCCCCGCTGTAACCTGCTGTATCTCGCTGTGTCCCCCGCTGTGTCTCTGCTGTGACCCTGGTATGTCCCGCTGTATCCCTCTGTGTACTGCTGTGTCCCCCGCTGACTTCCACTGTGTACCCCGCTGTGTCCAGCTGTGTCCCCGCTGTGTCCCGCTATGTCCCCCGCTGTCTCCCGCTCTGTCCCCCGCTGTGTCTCAAGCTTTGTCCCCGCTGTGTCCCGCTCTGTCCCGCTGTGTCCTCCCTGTGTCCCCACTGTGTACCCACTGTGTCCCCGCTGAGTCCCGCTGTGTTTCCTGCTGTGTCCAGCTGTGTTCCCGCTGTGTCCCTCTGTGTCCCCCGCTGTGTCCCGCTATGTCCCCCGCTGTCTCCTGCTCTGTTCCCCGCTGTGTCTCAAGCTTTGTCCCCGCTGTGTCCCGCTGTGTCCCGTTGTGTCCTCCCTGTTTCCCCACTGTGTACCCACTGTGTCCCCGCTGTGTCCCGCTGTGTACCCCGCTGTGTCCAGCTGTGTTCCCGCTGTGTCCCTCTGTGTCCCCCACTGTGTCCCGATGTGTCCCGTGCTGTGTCCCCTGCTGTGTCCCGCGGTGTCCACTGCTGTGTGAGAA
>NW_012317358.1:0-1935 GCF_000151885.1 Dipodomys ordii
AGCTGTGTCCCTCTGTGTCCCGCTGTGTCCCTTCTCTGTCCCCCGCTGTCCACCGCTGTGTCCCCGGGCTGTGTCCCGCTGTGTCCCACTGCGTCCCGCTGTGTCCCGCTGTGCCCCCACTGTGTCCCGTTGTGTCCACAGCTTTGTACCATGCTGTGTAAGGCTGTGTCTCCGCTGTATCGACGCTGTGTCCCGCTGGGTCCCGATGTGTCCTCGCTGAGTTCCCCGCTGTGTCCAGCTGTTTCCCCCACTTTGTCCCCCACTGTGTCCTCGCTCTGTCCCCCGCTGTGTCACTCTGTGTCCCGCTGTGTCCTCGCTGTGTCCCCCTCTGTGTCCCGCTGTGTCCCCCGCCGTGTCCCGCTGTGTCCCGCTGTGTCCCGCTGCGTCCCCGCTGTGTCCCGCTGTGTCCCGCTTTGTCCCCCACTGTGTCCCGCAGTGACCCCGCTGTGTCCCGCTCTGTCCCACTGTGTCCCGTGGTGTCCCGCTTTGTCACCCGCTGTGTCCCCGGCTGAGTCTCGCTGTGTCCCCACTGTGTCCTTTCTGTGTCCCCCGCTGTGTCATGCTCTGTTCCCCACTGTGTCTCCCGTTTTGTCCCCGCTGTGCCCCGCTGTGTCCCGCTGTGTCCCGCTGTGTCCCCCCCTGTGTCCCGTTGTGTCAACAGCTGTGTACCCCGCTGTGTCCCTGCTGTATCGACGCTGTGTCTCGCTGGGTCCTGTTGTGTCTCTCTCTGTGTTCCCCACTGTGTCCAGCTGTGTCCCCCGCTGTGTCACTTGCTGTGTCCCCCGCTGTGTCCCGCTGTGTCCCCGCTGTGTCCCGTTGGGTCCCGCAGTGTCCCCCACTAAGTCCCGTTGTGTCACCGCTGTGTCCTGCTGTGTCCCCGCTCTATCGACGCTGTGTCCCGCTGGGTCCCGCTGTGTCCTCTCTTTGTTCCCCGCTGTGTCCCGCTGTGTCCCCCGCTGTGTCTCTCGCTGTGTCCCGCTGTGTCCCCGGCTGTGTCCGGCTGTGTCCCTCTGTGTCCCCCGCTGTGTCCTTGCTGTGTCCCCACTGTGTCCCGCTGTGTCCTCACTGTGTCCCCCGCTGTGTCCCGCTTTGTCCTTGCTGTGTACCCCGCTGGGTCCCTCTGTGTCCCCGGCTTGTCCCGCTGTGTCCCCTGCTGTGTCCCCACTGTGTCACGCTGTGTTTCGCTGTGTCCGGCTGTGTCCTCGCTCTGTCTCATTCAGTGTCCAGCTGTGTCCTCCCTGTGTCCCCCGCTGTGTCCCGCTGAGTCCCCTGCTGTGTCCCGCTGTGTCCCACTGTGTCACGCTCTGTCCCATCTGTGTCCCTCTGTGTCCAGCTCTGTCCCCGTTGTGTGTCCGCTGTGCCCCGCTGTGTACCCTTCTGTGTCCAGCTGTGTCCCCTCTGTGTCCCGCTGTGTCCCTTCTCTTTCCCCCGCTGTCCATCGCTGTGTCCCCCGGCTGTGTCCCGCAGTGTCCCCGCTGTGTCCCGCTGTGTCCTACTGTGTCCCGTGGTGTCCCGCTTTTTCCCCTCTATGTCCCCTGCTGAGTCCCCTCTGTGTCCCCGCTGTGTCCAGCTGTGTCCTCGCTGTGTCCTCTGCTGTCTCCCGCTTTGTCCCACGTTGTGTCCTACTGTGTCCCACTGTGTCCCTGCTGTGTCCCCCGCTGTGTCCCGCTGTGTCCCGCTGTGTCCCCCGCTGTGTCCTGCTGGGTCCCGCTGGGTCCCCGCTGTGTCCCTGCTGTGTCCGGCTGTTTCCCCCGCTGTGTCCCGCTGGGTCCCGCTGGGTCCTGCTGGTTCCCCCGCTGTGTACCGCTGTGTCCCCGCAGGTTCACCGCTGTTTCACGCTGTGTCCTGCTGTGTTCCGTGGTGTCCTGCTTTGTCCCCCGAATGTGTCCCGCTGTGTCCACTGCTGCGTCCCCGCTGGGTCCTGCTGTGTCTTGA
>NW_012317359.1:0-1935 GCF_000151885.1 Dipodomys ordii
GTCCCCAAGAGGTCACGCTGGGGTCTCTCTGAGTATCCCTCGGTATCCCGAAGTGTCCTCGCTGTGTCCCACACAGTCCCCACTGTGACCCGCTGTGTCAATACTGTGTCCATGCTGTGTACAGCTGTGTCCCAACTGAGTCCCCGATGTCCCCCGCTGTGTCCTGTTGTGTCCACGCAGTCTGCAAGTGTGTCCCTGCTGTACCCCCTGTGTCCCCCTCTGTGTCCCACTGTGACCCGATGTGTCACTGATGAGTCCCCCGCTGTATCCTGCTGTGTCCCGCTGTGTCCCCAGCTGTGTCCCCCGCTGTGTCCCGCTCTTTCCCGCTGTGTCCTTGCTGTGTAACCATTTGTGTCCCGCTCTATCCTCTCTGTGTCCCCCGCTGTGTCCCCATGTGTCACGCTGTGTCCTCTCTGTGTATCCCTCTGTGTCCCGCTATATCCCCCGATGTGTTCCGCTGTGTTGCTGCTGTGTCCCGATGTGTCCCCGTTGTGTACCGCAGTGTCCCCGCTGTCCCCCGCTGTGTCCCTGCTGTCCCCAGGGGTGTCCCCGCTGTCCCCCGCTGTATCCCCCTCTGTGTCCCTGCTGTGTCCCGCAGTGTCCCCCGTGTGTCCCCGCTGTGTCCTCGCTGTGTCCCCCGCTGTGTCTAGCTGTGTCCCCCCTTTGTCCCCGCTGTCCCCCGCTGTGTCCCGCTTTGTCCCCGGCTGTGTCCCCCACTGTGTCCCGCTCTTTCCCGCTGTGTCCAATGCTGTGTCACCGCTGTGTCCCACTGTGTCTCGCTGTGTCCCGCTGTGTACCACGCAGTGTCCTGCTGTGTCCCCTGATGTGTCCCGCTGTGTCCCGCTGTGTCCCCACTGATTCCCGCTGTGTCCCCGCTGTGTCCCCTGCTGTGTCCTGCTGTGTCCCCGGCTGTGTCCCCCGCTGTATCCCACGCTGTGTCCCGCTGTGACCTCGCTGTGTCTCACTGTGTCCTTGCTGTGTCTCCGCTGTGTCCTGCTGTGTCCCTGGTGTGTCCTCGCTGTGTAACCGCTGAGTCCCGCTGTGTCCCCGCTGTGTCCCACTGTCTCCCCCGCTGTGTTCCCACTGTGTCCCCTCTGTGTGTCCTGTGTCCCGCTGTGTCCTCGCTGTGTCCTTCAGTATCCCGCTGTGTCCCCCGCTGTGTCCCCCACTATTTCCCCGCTGTGACCCGCTGTGTCCATGCTGTGTCCCCCGCTGTGTCCCGCTGTGTCCTGCTGTGTGTCCTGCTGTGTTCCCCGCTGTGTCCCTCTGTGTCCCGCTGTGTCCCGCTGTGTCCCTTTGTGTGCCTGCTCTCCCCCGGTGTGTCCCCCGCTGTGTCCTTCTGGGTCCCCGCTGTGGCCCGCTGTGTCCTGCTGTGTCCGCCTCTATGTCCCACGCTGTGTCCCGCTGTGTCCCCGATTTCCACCGCTGTGTCCCGTTGTGTCCCCGCTGTCCGCATGTGTGTCCCCGCAGTCCCCCGCTGTGTGCCCTGCTTTGTCCCGCTGTGTCCTGCTGTGTCCCTGCTGTGTGCCGGCGTGTCACTGCTGTCCCCTGCTGTATCCCACGCTGTGTCCCGCTGTGTCCTCGCTGTGTCTCACTGTGTCCCTGCTGTGTCTCCGCTGTGTCCCGCTGTGTCCCTGGTGTGTCTTCGCTGTGTAACAGCTGAGTCCCTCTGTGTCCCCGCTGTGTCCCACTGTCTCCCCCGCTGTGTCCCCGCTGTGTCCCCGCTGTGTCCTCCTGTGTCCCTCTGTGTCCCCCGCTGTGTCACGCTGTGTCCTCGCTATGTCCCCCGCTGTGTCCCATTGTGTCCTCGCTCTATCCCCCGCTGTGTCCCGCTTTGTCCCCCGCTGTGTCCCCCACTGTGTCCCGCTGTGTCCCCCGCTGTGTCCCACTGTGTCCCCGCTGTCCGCCGGTGTGTCACCGCTGTCCCCCGCTGTA
>NW_012317360.1:0-1935 GCF_000151885.1 Dipodomys ordii
TTCTCCTTCTATTTCTTCTGATTCTGCTTCTCCTGCTTCTGCTTCTCCTGCTTCTCCTTCTGTTTCTCTTTATGCTTCTCCTTCTGCTTCTCCTTCTTCTGCTTCTACTACTGCTTCTGCTTCTCCTTCTGCTTCTGCATCTTCTGCTTCTTCTGCTACTGCCTCTGATTCTTCTGTTTCTTCTGCTTCTCCTTCTGCTTTTGCTTCTCTTTCTGCTTCTGCTTCTCCTTCTGCTTCTCCAGATTCTGCTTCTTCTGCTTCTCCTGCTTCTCCATATGCTTCAGGTTCTGCTTCTGCTTCTTCGGCTTCTTCTGCTTCTGCTTCTCCTGCTGCTGCTTCTTCTGCTGCTCCTGCTTCTATTTCTGCTTTTCCTTCTGTTTCTGCTTCTCCTTCTGCCTCTGCTTCTTCTTCTTCTTATGTTTCTTCTGCTTCTGCTTCTCCTGCTTCTGCTTCTCCTGCTTCTCGTTGTGCTTCTCTTTCGGCTTCTCTTTCTGCTTCTCATTATGCATCACCTTCTCCTTCTTCTGCTTCTCCTTCTCCTTCTGCATCAATTTCTCCTTCTGCTTCTCATTCTGCTTCTGCGTGTTCTGTTTCTTCTGCTTCTCCTGTTTCTGCTTCTCCTGCTTCTCCTACTTCTCGTGCTGCTTCTCCTTCTGCGTCTCATTCTGCTTCTGCTTATACTTTTGCTTCTCCTACTCCTAATCCTTTCTCTCCCCTTCTCCGTCTTCTTCTTCTGCTTTTCCTGCTGCTTCTGCTTCGGCTTATTCTACTATTTCTGTTTCTTCTGCTTCTGCTTCAGATTGTGCTTCTTCTGTTTCTCCTTCAGATTCTGGTTCTGCTTCTTTGGCTTCTGCTGTTTCTTCTGCTTCTGCTTCTCCTGCTTCTTCTGCTTCTCCTGCTTCTCTTTCTGCTTCTGCTTCTGCTTCTCCTTCTGCTTCTGCTTCTGCTCTTCTCCGTCTTCTGTTTCTTTTGCTTCTGTTTCTTATGCTTCTTCTTCTGTTTCTTCTGATTCTAATTCTGCTTCTCCTTCTTCTCTTCTTTCTGCTTCTACTTCTGCTTCTTCTGATTCTCCTGCTTCTCCTTCTTGTTCTCCTTCTGTTTCTGCTTCTCTTTCTGCTTCTGCTTCTCCTACTGCTGCTCCTTCTCCTTCTCCTTCTTATGCTTCTCCCACTTCTTCTGCTTCTGCTTCTTTTGCTTATTCTTTTTCTTCTGCTTCTGCTTCTCCTAGTTCTGCATCTTCTGCTTCTACTGCTTCTCCTTATGCTTCTTCTTCTTCTTCTTCTTCTTCTTCTTCTTCTTCTTCTTCTTCTTCTTCTTCTTCTTCTTCTTCTTCTGCTTCTCCCGCTTCTGCTTCTTCTGCTTCTCCTTCCTTTCCTCTGCTTCTGCTTCTCCTTCTCCTTCTTCTGCTTCTCTTTCTGTTTCTGCTTCTTCTGATTCTCCAACTAATCCTTCTTCTTCTTCTTCTGTTTCTGCTTCTCTTTCTGCTTCTCCATCTCCTTCTGCTTTACCTTCTGCTGCTCCTTCTCCTTCTTCTGTTTCTCCCTCTGCTTCTGCTTCTGCTTCTTATGCTTCTTCTTGTTCTTCTGCTTCTGCTTCTCCTGCTTCTGCTTCTTATGCTTCTACTGCTTCTTTCTTTCTGCTTCTGCTTCTTCTGCTTTCTTCTGCTTTCTACTTCTCTTTCTGCTTCTGCTTCTCCTGCTTGTTTTTCTGCTTCTTCTGCTGCTTCTCCTTCTGCTGCTTCTTCTACTTCTCCTTCTGCTTCTCTTTTTGCTTCTCTTTCTGCTTCTGCTTCTTCTGTTTCTCCTGCCTGAATTTCTGGTTTCTACTTGTTCTGCTGCTTCTCCTTCTGCTTCTGCTTCTACATCTGCTTCTGTTTCTTGTTTCTTCTCTCTTTCGGCTTCTCCTGCTTCTGCTTCTTGAGCTTCCCTGCTTTTC
>NW_012317361.1:0-1935 GCF_000151885.1 Dipodomys ordii
GTAGCAGAAGAAGCTGGATGATGCAGAAGCAGATAGAGTTTGCATAAGGAATAGCTTAATTTCGACCTGGAGAAACAGAAGAGGAAGAAGAATGAGAAGCAGAAGGAGAAGCAGGAAAGACAGAATAAGCAGAAACAGACGGAGAAGCAGAAGAAGGAGAAGCATAAGAAGAAGCAGAAGGATAAGCACAAGCTGAAGGAGATGCAGAAGGAGTAGCAGGAGAAGCAGAAGAAGCAGAAGCAGAAGGAGAAGAAGAAGGAGAAGAAGCAGATTCAGAAGAAGCAGAAGGAGGAGTAGAAAGAGAAGCCGACGAAGAGAAGCTGAACGAGAAGCAGGAGAAGCATAAGAAGCAGAGCGGGAGAAGCAGAAGAAGAAGAAACAGAAGAAATAGAACGAGCAGAAGCAGAAGGAGGAGCAGAAGCATAATGAGATGCAGAAAGAGAAGCAGGAAAAGCAGAAGAAGTAGAAGCAGGAGAAGCAGAAGCAGAAGAAACAGGAGAAGGACAAGAAGCAGAAGCAGAAGCAGAAGCAGAAGGAGAAGCAGAAAGAGAAGCACTAGAAGCAGAAGACGCAGGAAAAGCAGAAGCAGCAGAAAGAGAAGAAGAAGAAGAAGAAGAAGAAGAAGAAGAAGAAGAAGAAGAAGAAGAAGAAGAAGAAGAAGAAGAAGAAGAAGAAGAAGAAAAAGAACAAGAACAAGAACAAGAACAAGAAGAAGAAGAAGAAGAAGAAGAAGAAGAAGAAGAAGAAGAAGAAGAAGAAGAAGAAGAAGAAGAAGAAGAAGAAAAAGGAGAAGGAGAAGAAAAAGGAGAAGGAGAAGGAGAAGGAGAAGCAGTAGAAGCAGGAGAAGCAGAAGCAGGAGAAGCAGAAGAAAAAGAATAAGCATAAGTAGTAGAATCAGAGGGAGAAGCAGAAGAAGGAGAAGCAGAAGCACAAGAAGCAGCAGAAGGAGAAGCAGAAGCAGAACAAGATGCAGAAGGAGAAGCAGGAGAAGCAGAAGAAGGAGAAGGAGAAGGCGAAAGAGAAGGATTAGCAGTAGGAGAAGCAAAAGGATAAGCATAAGCAGAAAGAGACGCAGAAGGAGAAGCAGCACGAGAAGTAGGAGAAGCAGGAGAAGCAGAAGCAGGAGAAGCAGAAGAAACAGAAGACGCAGAAGCAGAATGAGAAGCAGAATGAGAAATTGAAGCAGAAGCAGAAGCAGAAGGACAAGCAGAAGCAGAAGGAGAAGCAGAAGAAGGAGAAGGAGAAGCAGAAAGAGAAGCAGAAAGAGAATCAGCACGAGAAGTAGGAGAAGCAGGAGAAGCAGAAGCAGGAGAAGCAGAAGAAACAGAAGACGCAGAAGCAGAATGAGAAGCAGAAAGAGAAATTGAAACAGAAGCAGAAGCAGAAGGAGAAGCAGAAGCAGAAGGAGAAGCAGAAGAAGGAGAAGGAGAAGCAGAAAGAGAAGCAGAAAGAGAAGCACAACGAGAAGCAGGAGAAGCAGAAGCAGGAGAAGCAGAAGCAGAAGAAACATAGGAAGGAGAAGAAGCAGAGCAGAAGGAGAAACAGAAGGAAAAGCAGAAAGAGAAGCAGGAGAAGCAGAAGAAGCAGCAGCAGGAGAAGCAGAAGCAGAAGAAGCAGAAGAAGCAGAAGCAGAACCTGTAGCAGAAGGAGAAGCAGAAGAAGCAGAATCTGGAGAAGCAGAAGGAGAATCAGAAGCAGAAAGAGAAGCAAAAGCAGAAGGGGAAGCAGAAGAAACAGAAGAAGCAGAGGCAGAAGCAGAAGAAGCAGAAGATGCAGAAGCAGAAGGAAAAGCAGAAGAACGAGAAGGAGAAGGAGTAGGAGAAACAGAAGGAGAAGCAGAAAGAGAAGCAGAAGAAGGAGCAGGAGAAGGAAAAGCAGCAGGAGAAGCAGAAAGAGCAGCAGAAGGAGAAGCAGGAGATGCAGAACCTTGAGAAG
>NW_012317362.1:0-1935 GCF_000151885.1 Dipodomys ordii
TCCCGCTGGGTCCCCATGTGTCACGCTGTGTCCTCGCTGTGTCCCCGCTGTGTCCTCCTGTGTCCCGCTGTGTCCTCGCTGTGTCATTCTTTATCCCTCTGTGTCCCCCGCTGTGTCCTCCACTATTTCCCCGCTGTGACCCGCTGTGTCCATGCTGTGTCCCCCGCTGTGTCCCGCTGTGTCCCGCTGTGTTCCCCGCTGTGTTCCCCGCTGTGTCCCGCTGTGTCCCGCTGTGTCCCGCTGTGTCACGCTGTGTTCCCCGCTGTGTTCCCCGCTGTGTCCCGCTGTGTCCCGCTGTGTCGCGCTGTGTCCCACTGTGTACCGGCTCTCCCCCGGTGTGTCGCCCGCTGTGTCCCGCTGTGTCCCCGCTGTGTCCCCGCTGTGTCCCGCTGTGTCCTGCTGTGTCCGCCTCTATGTCCCACACTGTGTCCCGCTGTGTCCCCACTGTGTCCCCGCTGTGTCCCGCTGTGTCCCACTGTGTCCCCGCTGTGTCCCTGCAGTGTCCTCCTGTGTCCCGCTGTGTCCTCGCTGTGTCCTTCTGTATCCCGCTGTGTCCCCCGCTGTGTCCCCCACTATTTCCCCGCTGTGTCCCGCTCTTTCACGCTGTGTCCTGCTGTGTCCTTGCTGTGTCCCCATTTGTGTCCCGCTGTGTCCTCGCTGGATCCCCCGCTGGGTCCCGCTGGGTCCCCATGTGTCACGCTGTGTCCTCGCTGTGTCCCCGCTGTGTCCTCCTGTGTCCCGCTGTGTCCTCGCTGTGTCCTTCTTTATCCCTCTGTGACCCCGCTGTGTCCTCCACTATTTCCCCGCTGTGACCCGCTGTGTCCATGCTGTGTCCCCCGCTGTGTCCCGCTGTGTCCCACTGTGTTCCCCGCTGTGTTCCCCGCTGTGTCCCGCTGTGTCCCACTGTGTCCCGCTGTGTCCCACTGTGTACCGGCTCTCCCCCGGTGTGTCGCCCGCTGTGTCCCGCTGTGTCCTGCTGTGTCCCCGCTGTGTCCCGCTGTGTCCTGCTGTGTCCGCCTCTATGTCCCACACTGTGTCCCGCTGTGTCCCCGCTGTGTCCCCGCTGTGTCCCGCTGTGTCCCGCTGTGTCCCCGCTGTGTCCCCGCTGTGTCCTCCTGTGTCCCGCTGTGTCCTCGCTGTGTCCTTCTGTATCCCGCTGTGTCCCCCGCTGTGTCCCCCACTATTTCCCCGCTGTGACCCGCTGTGTCCATGCTATGTCCCCCGCTGTGTCCCGCTGTGTTCCCCGCTGTGTTCCCCGCTGTGTCCCGCTGTGTCCTCGCTGTGTCCCCGCTGTGTCCCGATCTGTCCCGCTGTGTCCCGCTGTGTCCGCCTCTGTGTCCTCCTCTGTCCCCCGCTGTGTCCTGCTGTGTCCCCGCTGGGTCCCTGCTGGGTCCCGCTGGGTCCTGCTGTGTCCCCGCTGTGTCCCCGCTATGTCCCTCTGTATCCTTGGTGTGTCCTCGCTGTGTAACTGCTATGTCTCTCTGTCCCCGCTGTGTCCCACTCTGTCCCACAGTGTCTCTCTATGTCCCCTCTGTGTCCTCACTGTATCCCCTGCTGTGTCACACTGTGTCCCCTGCTGTGTCCCCGCTGTGTCCCCGCTTTATCCTAGCTGTGTCCCGCTGTGTCCCCGTTGTTCCCCGGTTTGTCCCCACTGTCCCCCGTTGTGTCCCTCGCTGTGTAACTCTGTGTCCCGCTCTGTCCTCGCTTTGTCCCTGCTATGTCTTGCTGTGTCCCTGCTGTGTCCGTGCTGTGTTCCAATCTCTCCCGCTGTGTGCAGCTCTGTGTCCTCCGCTGTGTCCCCCGCTGTGTCCTGCTGTGTCCCGGTGTGTCCCACTTTGTCCCCCGCTGTGTCCCACTGTTTCCCACTGTGCCCCTGCTGTGTCCCCACATGTAGTCCCGCTGTGTACCCCGCTGTGTCCGTGCTGTGTCCACTGT
>NW_012317363.1:0-1935 GCF_000151885.1 Dipodomys ordii
ATAAATCATTTAACTAGGGATACAGGTGAACCCATTGCAACAATGATATGTACAAGTAGTTGTGTCGAAAAACGAACTTTATAACTTTGGTGGGGGGTGGGGGAGGATTTGGTGGGGAGAGGGGGATCGATGCTGTGTCCCGCTGGGTCCCGCTGTGTCCTCGCAGTGTTCCCCGCTGTTTCCCGCTGTGTCCCCTACTGTGTCCCCCACTGTTTCCTCGCTTTGTCCCCCGCTGTGTCCCGCTGTGTCCCCCCAGTGTCCCGCACTGTGGCCCGCTGTGTCCCCAGCTGTGTGATGCTATGTCCTCGCTGTGTCCCCCGCTGTGTCCCGATGTGTCCCCCTTTGTCCCCCGTTTTGTCCCGGTGTGTCCCCGCAGTGTCCCCGCTGTGTCCTGCTGTGTCACAGTGTGTCCCATGGTGTCCCGCTTTGTCCCCCACTGTGTCCCCCGCTGAGTCCCCTCTGTGTCGCATCTGTGTCCCTCTGTGTCCTCGCTGTGTCCTCCGCTGTCTCCCGCTTTTTCCCCCGCTGTGTCCCGCTGTGTCCGGCTATGCCCACAGCTGTGTCGCGCTGTGTCCCGCTGTGTAATCCTCTGTGTCCCGCTATGTTCCCGCAGTGTCCCCGCTGTGTCCCACTGTGTCCCGCTGTGTCCTCACTGTGTCCCGCTCTGTGTCCCGTTGTGTCCCCAGCTGTGTACCCCGCTGTGTCCCCCTGTGTCCTCGCTGTGTCCCCCGCTGTGTCCTGCTGTGTCCCCCCAGAGTCCACCACTGTGTCCCGCTGTGTCCCGCTGTGCCCCCAGCTGTGTCCCGCAGTGTCCTCCGCTGTGTCCCGCTGTGTCCTTGCTGTGTCCCCTGCTGTGTCCTTGCTGTGTCCCCTGCTGTGTCCCGCTGTGTCCCCCCAGAGTCCCCCACTGTGTCCCGCTGTGTCCCCCGCTGTGTCCCGCTGTGTCCCCCGCTCTGTCCCACTGTGTCCTTGCTGTGTCCCCTGCTGTGTCCTTGCTGTGTCCCCTGCTGTGTCCCGCTGTGTCCCGCTGTGTCCCCCGCTGTGTCCCGTAGTGTCCCCAGCTGTGTCGCGCTGTGTCCCTCTGTGTACCCTGCTGTGTCCCGCTATGTTCCCGCAGTGTCCCCGCTGTGTCCCGCTGTGTTCTGCTGTGTCCTCGCTGTGTCCCCCGCTGTGTCCTGTTGTGTCCCCAGCTGTGTACCCCGCTGTGTCCCGCTGTGTACCCCACTGTGTCCCGCTGTGTCTACTGGGGTGTCCCCGCTGTGTCCCGCTGGGTCCCGCTGTGTCCTCCCTGTGTCCCCCGCTGTGTTCTGCTGTGTCCTCGCTGTGTCCCTCGCTGTGTTCTGTTGTGTCCCCAGTTGTGTACTCCGCTGTTTCCCGCTGTGTACCCCACTGTGTCCCGCTGTGTCTACTGGGGTGTCCCCGCTGTGTCCCGCTGGGTCCCGCTGTGTCCTCACTGTGTCCCCCGCTGTGTCCCACTGTATCCCCCACTGTGTCCCGCTGTGTCTACTGCTGTGTCCCCGCTGTGTCCCACTGTGTCCCGCTGTTTCCACTGCTGTGTCCCCGCTGTGTCCCGCTGTGTCCCCTGATGTATCCCGCTGTGTCATCGCTGTGTCCCCTGCTGTGTCCGGCTGTGTCCTGCTGTATCTCCTGCTGTGTCCCCCGCTGTGTCCCACTGTGTCCCCGCTGTCTCCGGCTGTGTCCTCGCTGTGTCCCCCGATATGTCCCGCTGTGGCCCCCGCTGTGTCCCGCTGTGTCCTTGATGTGTCCCCCACTGTGTCCTCGCTGTGTCCCGCGCTGTGTCCCGCTGTTTCCCCGCTGTGTCCCCCACTGTGTCCCACTGTGTCCACAGCTGTGTCCCCGCTGTGTCCCTCTGTGCGCCCCGCTGTATCCCGCTGTGTCCTCGCTTTGTCCCCCGCTGTGTCCCGCTGTGTCCTA
>NW_012317364.1:0-1935 GCF_000151885.1 Dipodomys ordii
AAGCAGAAGAAGAAGCAGAAGAAGAAGAAGAAGAAGAAGAAGAAGAAGAAGAAGAAGAAGAAGAAGAAGAAGAAGAAGAAGAAGAAGAAAAAGAAGGAGCAAAATGACAAGGAGAAGCAGGAGAAGCAGAAGCAGAAGAGGAAGGAACAGAAGGAGAAGCAGAAGGAGAAGCAGAAAGAGAAGCAGGATAAGCAGAAGAAGCAGAAGCAGGAGAAGCAGAAGAAGTAGAAGTAGAAGCAGAAAGAGAAGGAGAAGAAGGAGAAGCAGAAGTAGAATCAGAAGAAACAGAAGAAGAAGAAGAAGAAGAAACAGAAGCAAAATAAACAGAAGAAGGAGAACAGAAGCAGAAGCGGAAGGAAAAGCAGAAGCAGAAGGAGAAGCAGAAAGAGAAGCAGGAGAAGCTGAAGAAGCAGGAGAAGCAGAAGCAGAAGAAACAGGAGAAGCCGAAGAAGCAGAAGCAGAATCTGAAGCAGAAGGAGAAACAGAAGAAGCACAATCTGAAGCAAAAGCAGAAGAAACAGAAATAGTAGAATAAGCAGAAGCAGAAGCACCAGGAGAAGCAGAAGAAGAAGAAGGAGAAGTTGAAAGAGAAGGATTAGGAGTAGGAGAAGCAAAAGGATAAGCAGAACCAGAAAGAGACGCAGAAGGAGAAACAGCACGAGAAGTAGGAGAAGCAGGAGAAGCAGAAGCAGGAGAAGCAGAAGAAACAGAAGACGCAGAAGCAGAATGAGAAGCAGAAGGAGAAATTGAAGCAGAAGCAGAAGGAGAAGCAGAAGCAGAAGAAGCAGCAGAAGAAGGAGAAGGACAAGGAGAAGGAGAAAGAGAAGCAGAAAGAGAAGCAGAACGAGAAGCAGGAGAAGCAGAAGAAGCAGAAGCAGAAGGAGAAACAGAAGTAGGAGAAGGAGAAGGAGAAGGAAGGGCAGCAGAAGCAATAGGAAAAGCAGAAGGAGAAGCAGAAGCAGAATGAGAAGCAAAAAGAGAAGCAGTAGAAACAGAAAAACCAGGAGAAGCAGAAGAAAGAGAAGATGAAGAAGGAGAAGAAGAAGAAGAAGAAGAAGAAGAAGAAGAAGAAGAAGAAGAA
The DNA here is from genome assembly GCF_000151885.1 of Dipodomys ordii. Taxonomy (NCBI): domain Eukaryota; kingdom Metazoa; phylum Chordata; class Mammalia; order Rodentia; family Heteromyidae; genus Dipodomys; species Dipodomys ordii. The sequence continues at coordinate 1,082 of NW_012317364.1, forward strand.
GAAGAAGAAGAAGAAGAAGAAGAAGAAGAAGAAGAAGAAGAAGAAGAAGAAGAAGAAGAAGAAGAAGCTTAAGGGGAAGCATAAGGAGAAGCATAAGGAGAAGCAGTAGATGCAGGAGAAGCAGAAGAAATATAATAAGCAAAAGAAGCAGAAGCAGAAGCAGTGGGAGAAGCAGAAGAAGGAGAAGGAGAAGGAGCAGCAGAAGGAGAAGCAGAAGCAGAAAGAGAAGCAGAAACAGAATGAGAACAAAACGAGAAGCAGGAGAATCAGAAGAAGCAGAAGTAGAAACAGAAATAGAAGTAGAAGAAGGAGAAGCAGAAGTAGAATCAGAAGAAACAGAAGAAGAAGAAGAAGAAGAAGAAGAAGAAGAAGAAGAAGAAGAAGAAGAAGAAGAAGAAGAAGAAGAAGAAGAAGAAGAAACAGAAGCAAAAGAAACAGAAGAAGGAGAAGAGCAGAAGCAGAAGCGGAAGGAAAAGCAGAAGCAGAAGGAGAAGCAGAAAGAGAAGCAGGAGAAGCTGAAGAAGCAGGAGAAGCAGAAGCAGAAGAAACAGGAGAAGCCGAAGAAGCAGAAGCAGAATCTGAAGCAGAAGGAGAAACAGAAGAAGCACAATCTGAAGCAGAAGCAGAAGAAACAGAAATAGTAGAATAAGCAGAAGCAGAAGCACCAGGAGAAGCAGAAGAAGAAGAAGGAGAAGGTGAAAGAGAAGGATTAGGAGTAGGAGAAGCAAAAGGATAAGCAGAACCAGAAAGAGACGCAGAAGGAGAAGCAGCACGAGAAGTAGGAGCAGCAGGAGAAGAAGAAGCAGGAGAAGCAGAAGAAACAGAAGGCGCAGAAACAGAATGAGAAGCAGAAG
>NW_012317365.1:0-1935 GCF_000151885.1 Dipodomys ordii
CTCTGTGTCCAACGCTGTGTCCCCGTTGTGTCCCCCGCTGTGTCCCGCTCTGTCCCCCGCTGTGTCCCCGCTCTGTCCCCCATGTGTCAAGCTGTGTCCTGCTGTGTCCTAGCTTGTCCCCTGCTGTGTCCCTCTGTGTCCCCCACTGTGTCCCCCGCTGTGTCCCACTGTGTCCTCGTTGTCCCCCAGTGTATCCCTGCTGTCCCCCGCTGTGTCCCCCGTTGTGTCCCTCTGTGTCCGCACTGTGTCCCGCTGAGTCCCCGCTGTGTCCCTCTATGTCCCTCTGTGTCTGGCTGTGTCCCCGCTCTGTCCCTCGCTGTGTCCCCGCTGTGTCCCACTGTGTCCCCTCTGTGTCCCCCTTTGTGTCCCTCTGTGTCCGCACTGTGTCCTGCTGTGTCCCCGCTGTGTCCCCCTATGTCCCGCTGTGTCCGGCTGTGTCCCTGCTGTGTCCCGCCTAGTCCCACGCTGTGACCCGCTGTGTCCCGCTGTGTCCCCCGCTGTGTCCCGCTGTGTCCTGCTGTTGTCCCTCTTTGTCCCACTGTGTCCCGCTGTGTCCTCGCTGTGTCCCCACAGTGTCCCGCTGTGTACCATGTTGTGTCCAGCTCTGTCTCCGCTGTTTCCCGCTGTGTCCCGCTGTGTCCTCGCTGTGTCCCCATTGTGTCCCTGCTGTGTACCCCGTTGTGTCCAGCTCTGTCTCCGCTGTTTCCTGCTGTGTCCCGCTGTGACCCGCTGTGTCCTGCTGTGTCCTCCCTTGTCCCCCGCTGCGTCCCGCTGTGTCCCCATCTGTGTCCCCGCTGTGTCCCGCTGTGTCCCTCGCTGTGTCACCGCTGTGTCCCACTGTGTCCCCGCTGTGTCCCCCGTTGCATCCCTCTGTGTCTGCACTGTGTCCGGCTGTGTCCCCGCTGTGTCCCCCTATGTCCCTCTGTGTCCGGCTGTGTTCCCGCTGTGTCCCCGCTGTGTCCCGCTGTTTCCCCACTGTGTCCCCCGCTGTCTCCCTCAGTTTCCCCGCTGTGTCCCGCGCTGTGTCCCGCTGTGTCCCCAACTGTGTCCTCCGGTGTGTCCCGCTGTTTTCTCCGCTGTGACTTGCTGTGTCCCGCTGTGTCCCACTGTTTCCCGCTGTGTCCCTCTGTGACCCGTTGTGTCCTTGCTGTGTCCCCGCTGTGTCTCCGCTGTGTCCCTGCTGTGTCCCCGCTGTGTCCCCCTGTGTCAGACTGTGTCCCGCTGTGTCCTCGCTGTGTCCTCCGCTGTGTCCCCCTGTGTCCTCCGCTGTGTCTCGCGCTGTGTCCCACTGTGATCCCCGCTGTGTCCCGCTGTTCCCTGATGTGTCCCGCTGCATCCCACTTTGTCCCTATGAGTCCTTGCTGTGTCCCCGCTGAGTCCCAATGTGTACCAACCTGTGTCCAACTGTGCCCTCACTGTGTCCCTCTGTGTCCCGCTGTGTTCTCGCTGTGTCCCCGCGGTGTCCCCCTGTGTACTGCGCTCTGTCCAGCTGTGTCCCCGCTGTGTCCCCCTGTGTCGCGCTGTGTCCTCCGCTGTGTCCCGTGCTGTGTCCCGCTGTGTCCCCCGCTGTGTCCTGCTGTGTCCCCCTCTGTGTCCCGCTGTGACCCCAGCTGTGTCCTGATGTGTCCCCGCTGTGTCCTCCACTATGTACAGCTGTGTCCCCGCTGAATCCCCCGCTGTGTCCCCCATTGTGTCCCGCTATGTCCACCACTATGTCCCCCGCTGTATCCCGCTGTGTCCCCCGCTGTGTCCCCTATGTGACCACCGCTGTGTCCCCGCTGTGTCCCGCTGTGTCCCCCTCTGTGTCCCGCTGTGTCCCCCGCTGTGTGACCTCTGTGACCACCGCTGTGTCCTCGCTGTGTCCCGCTGTGTTCTCGATGTGTCTCGCTGTGTCCCCCCACTGAGTCCCCAGCTGTGTCCCGCTGTGTCCCGCTT
>NW_012317366.1:0-1935 GCF_000151885.1 Dipodomys ordii
GAGGAGGAGGATGAGGAGGAGGAGGAGGAAGAAGAAAAGAAGAAGAAGAAGAAGAAGAAGAAGAAGAAGAAGAAGAAGAAGAAGAAGAAGAAGAAGAAGAAGAAGAAGAAGAAGAAGAAGGAGAAGCATAAGGAGAAGCAGTAGAAGCAGAAGAAGCAGAAGCAGGAGAAGCAGAAGCAGAAGAAAAGTAATAAGCATAAGAAGCAGAATCATTGGAAGAATGAGAAGGAGCAACAGAAGGAGAAGCAGAAGGAGAAGCAGAAGGAGAAGCAGAAGAAGGAGAAGCAGAAGCAGAAGAAGCAGCAGAAGGAGAAGCAGAAGCAGCAGAAGATGCAGAAGGAGAAGCAGGAGAAGCAGAAGAAGGAGAAGGAGAAGGCGAAAGAGAAGGATTAGGAATAGGAGAAGCAAAAGGATAAGCAGAAGCAATAAGAGACGCAGAAGGAGAAGCAGAAGTAGGAGAAGAAGAAGGTGAAGGAAGGGCAGCAGAAGCAATAGGAGAAGCATTAGGAGAAGCAGAAGCAGAATGAGAAGCAGAAAGAGAAGCAGTAGAAGCAGAAGAAGCAAGAAAATCATAAGCAGAAGAAAGAGAAGGAGAAGAAGAAGAAGAAGAAGAAGAAGAAGAAGAAGAAGAAGAAGAAGAAGAAGAAGAAGAAGAAGAAGAAGAAGAAGAAGAAGAAGAAGGAGAAGAAGAAGAAGAAACAGAAGCATAAGAAAAAGCAGAAGGAGAAGCAGTAGCAGAAGGAGAAGCAAAAGAGAAGCAGGAGAAGCAGAAGAAGCAGGAGAAGCAGAAGCAGAAGAAACAGGAGAAGCCGAATAAGCAGAAGCAGAATCTGAAGCAGGAGAAACAGAAGAAGCACAATCTGAAGCAGAAGCATAACAAACAGAAAGAGTAGAATAAGCAGAAGCCGAAGCAGCAGGAGAAGCAGAAGAAGAAGACGTCGAAGGCAAAAGAGAAGGATTAGGAGTAGGAGAAGAAAAAGGATAAGCAAAAGCAGAAAGAGACGCAGAAGGAGAAGCAGCAAGAGAAGTAGGAGAAGCTGGAGAAGCAGAAGCAGAAGAAACAGAAGACGCAGAAGCAGATTGAGAAGCAGAAGGAGAAATTGAAGCAGAAGCAGAATCAGAAGGAGAAGAAGAAGAAGAAGGAGAAGCAGAAGAAGGAGAAAGAGAAGCAGAAAGAGAAGCAGAAAGGGAAGTAGAACGAGAAGCAGGAGAAGCAGAAGCAGGAGAAGCAGAAGCAGAAGAAACAGAAGAAGGAGAAGAAGCAGAAGCAGAAGGAGAAGCAGAAACAGAAGGAAAACAGAAAGAGAAGCAGGAGAAGCAGAAGAAGCAGGAAAACAGAAACAAAAGAAAGAGAAGAAGAAGGAGAAGAAGAAGAAGAAGAAGCATAAGGAGAAGCATAAGGAGAAGCAGTAGAAGCAGAAGAAGCAGAACCAGGTGAAGCAGAAGAGGAGAAAAAGAATAAGCAAAAGAAGCAGAAACAGAAGCAGTGGGAGAGGCAGAAAAAGGAGAAGGAGAAGGAGCAGTAGAAGGAGAATCAGAAGCAGAAAGAGAAGCAGAAACAGAAGGAGAACAAGAAAGAGAAGCAGGAAAATCAGAAGAAGCAGAAGAAGAAGCAGAAAGAGAAGGAGAAGCAGAAGTAGAAACAGAAGAAGAAGAAGCAGAAGAATCAGAAGCAAAAGAAACAGAAGAAGGAGAAGAGCAGAAGCAGAAGCAGAAGGAGAAGCAGAAGCAGACGGAGAAGGAGAAAGAGAAGCAGGAGAAGAACAGAAGCAGAAGCAGTGGGAGAAGGAGAAGAAGGAAAAGGAGAAGGAGCAGCAGAAGGAGAAGCAGAAGCAGAAAGAGAAGCAGAAAAAGAAGGAGAACAATAAGGAGAAGCAGGAGAATGAGAAGAAGCAGAAGTAGAAGAAGAAAGAGGAGAAGTAGAATCAGAAGTGA
>NW_012317367.1:0-1935 GCF_000151885.1 Dipodomys ordii
ACAGTGGGACACGGTGGGACACAGCCGGGGACACATGGGGAACACAGTGGGACACAGCGGGGACACAGCAGGGACACAGCGGGGGACACAGCGGGACACAGCCAGACACAGCGGGGGACACAGCGGGACACAGAGGGGTACACAGTGGGGTACACAGCGGGACACAGCTTGGGACACAGCGGGGACACAGCGGGACACACCGGGGGACAGAGCGAGGACACAGCGGGATAGAGCGGGACCCAGCGAGGACCCAGCAGAACACAGCGTGGGACACAGTTGCGGACACAGTGGGACACAGCGGGACACAGCGGGGGACACAGGGACGACACAGCGGGACCCAGCGGGACCCAGCGTCGATACAGCGGGGACACAGCGGGACACAGCGAGGTACACAACTGGGGACACAACGGGACACAGCGGGGAACACATGGAGGACATAGCGGGACCCAGCGGGACCCAGCGTCGTTACAGCGGGGACACAGCGGGACACAGCAGGGTGCATAGCTGGGGACACAACGAGACACTGCGGGGGACACAGAGAGTACCCAGCGGGACACAGCGGGACACAGCGGGGACACTGCGGGAACATAGTGGGACACAGCGGGGTACACAGTGGGACACAGTGGGACACAGCTAGGGACACAGCGGGGACAAAGCGGCAGACAGCGGGGACACTGCAGAGCGTGGACACAGCGGGACACAGCGGGCGACACAGCGCGACACAGCAGGACACAGCGGGGGACACTGCTGGGGACAGTAGGGGACAGAGAGGGGACACAGCAGGACACAGCAGGGACACAGCTGGACACAGCGGGGTACACAGCGGGACACAGGGGGCACACATTGGGGACACAGAGGGGACACAGCGGGACACAGCGGGGGAAACAGAGGGGTACACAGCTGGACACAGCCGGGAACACAGCGTGGACACAGCGGGACACACCGGGACACAGCGTCAATACAGCGGGGACAGAGCGGGTCACAGCAGGGACACAGCGAGACACAGAGGGACACAGCGAGGGACACAGCGTCAATACAGCGGGGACACAGCGGGACACAGCAGGACACAGCGGGGGACACAGCGGAACACAGCGTGGGACACATCGAGGACACAGCTGGACACAGCGGGACACAGCGGGGACACAGCAGGGACACAGCAGGGACACAGCGGAGGACACAGCGGGGGACACAGCAGGACACAGTGGGGACACAGCAGGGACACAGCAGGGACACAGCGAGGGACACAGCGGGGTACACAGCGGGACACAACGGGGAACACAGCGAGGACACAGCGGGACCCAGCAGGACACAGCGTCGATACAGCGGGGACACAGCGGGACACAGCGGGGTACACAGCTGGGGACACAACGGGACACAGCGGTGGACACAGCGAGGACACAGCGGGAGACAGCGGGGACACTGCGGGAACATAGCTGGACACAGCGGGGTACACAGCGGGACACAGCTGGGGACACAGAGTGGTACACAGAGGGACACAGCAGGAAACACAGCGAGGTCACAGCGGGGGACCAAGCGGGACAACACGGGACACAGTGTAACACAGCGAGACACAGCGGGACACAGCGGGGGACAAAGCGCGGGACAACAGGGGACAGGGGACACAGCGGGACACAGCGGGGACACAGCTGGACACAGCGGGGTACACAGAGGGACACAGCGGGCACACAGTGGGGACACAGCAGGACACAGCGGGACACAGCGGGGACGGAGCATGACAGAGCATGACACAGCGAGGACACATTGGGACACAGCGGTGACACAGCGGAACTCAGCGGGAGACACAGCAGTACACAGCGGGAAACAGTGGGACACACCGGAGAGACAGCAGGGACACAGTGGGGGACACAGCGGGACACAGCGGGTCACAGCGGGGGACACAGCGGGACACAGCGGGGGACACAGAGGGGTACACAG
>NW_012317368.1:0-1934 GCF_000151885.1 Dipodomys ordii
TCATACCTGCTTCTCATGGTGCTTCTCCTTCTGCTTATTCTACTATTTCTGTTTCTTCTGCTTCTGCTTCAGATTGTGCTTCTTCTGTTTCTCCTTCTGCGTCAGATTCTGCTTCTGCTTCTTCGGCTTCTGTTTCTTCTGCTTCTCGTGCTGCTGCTTCTTCTGCTTCTCCTGCTTCTCTTTCTGCTTTTCCTTCTGTTTCTGCTTCTCCTTCTGCTTCTGCTTCTTCTCCTTCTTCTCTTTCTTCTGCTTCTGCTTCTCCTGCTTCTGCTTCTCCTGCTTCTCGTTCTGCTTCTCTTTCTGCTTCTCCTTCTCCTTCTCCTTCTTCTGCTTCTCCTTTTGCTTCTGCTTCTCCTTCTGCTTCTGCTTCAATTTCTCCTTCTACTTCTCCTTCTGCTTCTGCGTCTTCTGTTTCTTCTGCTTCTCCTGCTTCTGGTTCTCCAGCTTCTCCTACTTCTCGTGCTGCTTCTCCTTCTGCGTCTCTTTCTGCTTCTGCTTATCCTTTTGCTACTCCTACTCCTAATCCTTCTCTTTCGCCTTCTCCTTCTTCTTCTTCTTCTTCTTCTTCTTCTTCTTCTTCTTCTTCTTCTTCTTCTGCTTCTCCTGGTGCTTCTGCTTCTGCTTCTTCTACTATTTCTGTTTCTTCTGCTTCTGCTTCAGATTGTGCTTCTTCTGTTTCTCCTTCTGCTTCAGATTCTGCTTCTGCTTCTTCTGTTTCTTCTGCATCTGCTTCTCCTGCTTCTCTGTCTGCTTCTCCTTCTGCTTCTGCTTCTCCTTCTGCTTCTGCTTCTGCTCTTCTCCTTCTTCTGTTTCTTTTGATTCTGTTTCTTCTGCTTCTTCTACTTCTGCTTCTCCTTCTTCTCCTTCTCTGTCTGCTTCTACTTCTGCTTCTTCTGATTCTCCTGCTTCTCCTTCTTGTTCTCCTTCTGTTTCTGATTCTCTGTCTGCTTCTACTTCTGCTTCTTCTGCTTCTCCTGCTTCTCCTTCTTGTTCTCCTTCTGTTTCTGATTCTCTTTCTGCTTCTGCTTCTCCTTCTGCTGCTCCTTCTCCTTCTTCTGCTTCCCCCACTGCTTCTGCTTCTGCTTCTTTTGCTTATTCTTTATCTTCTGCTTCTCCTGCTTCTGCTTCTCCTGCTTCTGCTTCTTCTGCTTTTCCTTATGCTTCTCCTTCTTCTCCTTCTTCTCCTTCTTCTTCTTCTTCTTCTTCTTCTTCTTCTTCTTCTTCTTCTTCTTCTTCTTCTTCTTCTTCTTCATCTTCTTCTTCTTCTTCTTCTTCTTCTTCTTCTTCTTCTTCTTCTCTTTCTTCTGCTTCTACTTTTCCTGCTACTTCTGCTTCTACTGCTTCTCTTTCTGCTTCTCATTCTGCTTCTGCTTCTACATTCTGCTTCTCCTATTGCTTCTGCTGCACTTCCTTATCCTTCTCCTTCTCCTACTTCTGCTTCTCCTTCTGCTTCTGCTTCTTCTGCTTCTCCTGATTCTCGTTCTGCATCTTTTTCTGCTTCTGCTTCTCCTTCTGCTGCTTCTTCTGCTTCTGCTACTCCTTCTTCTGCTTCTCCTTCTGATTCTCCTTCTACTTCTCTTTCTGCTGCTCCTTCTCCTTCTTCTGCTTCTCCCTCTGATTCTTCTTCTTATGTTTATTCTTTTTCCACTGCTTCTGCTTCTACTGCTTCTGCTTCTTCTGCTTCTACTTCTTCTCCTTATGCTTCTCCTTCTCCTTCTCCTTCTCCTTCTTCTTCTTCTTTTTCTTCTTCTTCTTCTTCTTCTTCTTCTTCTTCTTCTTCTTCTTCTTCTTCTTCTTCTTCTTCTTCTTCTTCTTCTTCTTCTTCTTCTTCTTCTTCTTCTTCTTCTGCTACTACTGCTTCTCTTTCGGCTGCTTCTGCTTTTCCTGCTTGAGCTGCTAATACTGAAACTATTTCTGCTTCTCATTCTGCTTTG
>NW_012317369.1:0-1934 GCF_000151885.1 Dipodomys ordii
GGTCTCCAGCGGGGACTTAGGTGTCAATTTCATGGCCAAATTTTGGTACACAGCGAGGGACAGATCTGGAGTCAGCGGGGGACCTAGTTAGGACTTAGCAAGGTTATAGTGGGACACAGTTGAGACAGAGTGAGACTTTAGCTGACTCATTGTGTTTCAGCGTTGATCTCAGCGTTTCCTAGCGGGGAACCCATCGAGGACACAGCAGGAAAAAGCTGGGGACACAGCGGTGACATTGCTGGACACAACGGAGTTCATAGCAGGACCCAGCGGGACACAGCATCGATACAGCAGGGACACAGCATTTTACAGTATGGTACACAGCTGTGGACACAACGGGACACAGTGGTGGCACAGCGGGACACAGCGGAACACAGTGGGACACAGCAGGGCAAAGCGTGAGACACAGTGGGGGACAGAGAGTGAGACAGCGGGGGACACAGCGAGGACACAGCGGGACACAGCGGGGGAAACAGCGGAACACAGCGGTGGACACAGGGGGACAGAGCGGGGGACACAGCGGGACACAGCGGGGGAAACAGCGGGACACAGCGGTGGACAGAGCGGGGACAGAGCGGGGACACAGCGGGACACAGCGGTGGACACAGCGGGACACAGCGGTGGACACAGCGAGGACACAGCGGGACCCAGTGGGACACAGCGTCGATACAGCGGGGACACAGTGGGCCACAGCGGGGTACACAGCTGGGGACACAACGGGGCACATCGGGGGACACAGCAAGGACTCAGCGGAACACAGCGTGGGACACAGTGAGGACACAGGGGGACACAGCGGGACACAGCGGGACACAGCAGGACACAGCAGTAGACACAGCGGGTAACAGGAGGGGACACAGTGTGACACAGCTGGGGACACAGGGAGGACTGAGCGCGACACAGCGGGGACACAGCGGGGACTCAGCGGGGGACACAGCGGGGGACAAAGCGGGCCACCACGGGACACAGCGGGAAACAGCAGTGACCCTGCGGGGACACAGAGGGACACAGCGGGGGACAAAGCAAGGACACAGCGGGACACAGCAGGGGACACAGCGAGGACACAGCGGGGGACACAGCGGGGGACACTGCGGGACACAGCGGGGAACACAGCGAGGACACAGCGGGACACAGCGGGACACAGCGTCGATACAGCGGGGACACAGCGTTACACAGCGGGGTACACAGCTGTGGACACAACGGGACACAGTGGGGGCACAGCGGGACACAGCAGAACACAGTGGGACACAGCGGGGACAAAGCGTGAGACACAGCGGGGACAGAGCATGATACAGCGGGGGACACAGCGAGGACACAGCGGGACACAGCGGGGGACACAGCGGGACACAGCGGTGGACACAGCGGGACAGAGCGGTGGACACAGCGGTGGACACAGCAGGACACAGCGGTGGACACAGCGAGGACACAGCAGAACCCAGCGGGACACAGGGTCGATACAGCGGGGACAGAGTGGGCCACAGTGGGGTACACAGTTGGGGACACAACGGGGCACATCGGAGGACACAGCAAGGACTCAGCGGAACACAGCGTGGGACACAGTGAGGACACAGGGGGACACAGCGGGACACAGCGGGACAGAGCAGGAACACAGCAGTAGACACAGAGGGACACAGCCAGGGACACATTGGGACACAGCGGGGACACAGCGGGGACACAGTGGTACTCAGCGGGGGACACAGCAGTACACAGCGGGACACAGCGGGGACACAGCGGGGACTCAGCGGGGGACAAAGCGGGACACCACGGGACAGAGCGGGACACAGCAGGGACAAGGGGGAGACAGAGCGGGACACAGCGAAGACACAGCGGGACACAGCGGGGGACAAAGCAGGACACAGCGGCGGACACAGTGGGACAAAGCAGGGTACAGAGCAGGGGACACATCGGGATACAGAGGGACACAGCGGGGGACCCAG
>NW_012317370.1:0-1934 GCF_000151885.1 Dipodomys ordii
TTCTCCTTCTGCATCTTCTTCTGCTTCTTCTTCTTCTTCTGCTTCTGCTTCTCCTTCTTCTGCTTCTCCTTCTGATTCTCCTTCTGCTTCTCCTTCTGCTGCTCCTTGTCCTTCTTCTGCTTCTCCCTCTGATTCTGCTTCTTATGCTTATCCTTTTCTTCTGCTTCTGCTTCTCCTGCTTCTGCTTCTTCTGCTTCTACTTCTTCTCCTTATGCTTCTCCTTCTCCTTCTCCTTCTCCTTCTTCTTCTTCTTCTTCTTCTTCTTCTTCTTCTTCTTTTCTTCTTCTTCTCCTCCTCCTCCTCCACCACCTCCTCCTCCTCCTTCTTCTTCTTCTTCTTCTTCTTCTTCTTCTTCTTCTTCTTCTTCTTCTTCTTCTTCTTCTTCTTCTTCTTCTTCTTCTTCGTCTTCGTCTTCTTCTTCTCTTTCTTCTTCTTCTGCTTTTCCTGCTTCTTCTGCTTCTAGTGCTTCTCTTTCTGCTTCTCTTTCTGCTTCTGCTTCTCCTTCTGCCTCTCCTATTGATTCTGCTGCCCTTCCTTCTCCTTCTCCTACTTCTGCTTCTCCTTCTGCTTCTGCTTCTTCTGCTTCTCCTTCTTCTGCTTCTCCTGATTCTCCTTCTGCTTCTCCTTCTGCTGCTCCTTCTCCTTCTTCTGCTTCTCCCTCTGCTTCTGCTTCTTATGCTTCTTCTTTTTCTTCTGGTTCTGCTTCTCCTGCTGCTGCTTCTTATGCTTCTTCTGCTCTTCTTCTTCTGCTGCTTCTTCTGCTTCTATTTCTGCTTCTTCTGATTCTTCTCCTTCTGTTTCTGCTTTTCTTTCTACTTCTGCTTCTCCTTCTGCTGCTCCTACTCCTTCTCCTTCTTCTGCTTCTCCTAGTGCTTCTGCTTCTTTTGCTTATTCTTTTTCTTCTGCTTCTGCTTCTCCTGCTTCTGCTTCTTCTGCTTCTACTGCTTCTCCTTATGCTTCTCCTTATGCTTCTCCTTATGCTTCTCCTTATGCTTCTTCTTCTTCGTCGTCGTCGTCTTCTTCTTCTTCTTCTTCTTCTTCTTCTTCTTCTTCTTCTTCTTCTTCTTCTTCTTCTTCTTCTTCTTCTTCTTCTTCGTCTTCTTCTTCTTTTTCTTCTGCTTCTGCTTTTCCTGCTTCTTCTGCTTCTACTGCTTCTCTTTCTGCTTCTCATTCTGCTTCTGCTTCTCCTTCTGCTTCTCCTATTGATTCTGCTGCCCTTCCTTCTCCTTCTCCTTCTCCTACTTCTGCTTCTCCTTCTGCTTCTGCTTCTTCTGCTTCTCCTGCTGCTTCTCTGCTTCTCCTGCTTCTCCTTCTGCATCTTCTTCTGCTTCTTCTTCTGCTTCTGCTTCTGCTTCTCCTTCTTCTGCTTCTCCTTCTGATTCTCCTTCTGATTCTCCTTCTGCTGCTCCTTGTCCTTCTTCTGCTTCTCCCTCTGATTCTTCTTCTTATGCTTATTCTTTTTCTTCTTCTTCTGCTTCTCCTGCTTCTGCTTCTACTTCTTCTCCTTATGCTTCTCCTTCTCCTTCTCCTTCTTCTTCTTCTTTTTCTTCTTCTTCTCCTCTTTATTCTGCTTCTTCTTTTCCTGCTTCTTCTGCTTCAACTCCTTCTCTTTCTTCTTCTCATTCTGCTTCTGCTTCTCCTTCTGCTTCTCCTATTGCTTCTGCGGCTCTTCCTTCTCCTTCTCCTACTTCTACTTCTCCTTCTGCTTCTGCTTCTTTTCCTCCTCCTGCTTCTCCTTATGCATATTCTTCTGCTTCTGCTTCTCCTTGTGCTGCTTCTTCTGCTTCTTTTTCTCCTTCTGCTTCTCCTTCTGCTTCTTCTGCTTCTCCTTCTGATTCTCCTTCTCCTTCTGCTTCTGTTTCTCTTTCTCCTTCTTGTTAATAACTGCTTTTCCTTCTGCTTCTCCTTCTGCTGCAACTGCTACTGCTTCTGTG
>NW_012317371.1:0-1934 GCF_000151885.1 Dipodomys ordii
CGGAACACAGCGGGACACAGAGGGAAACAGCGGTGACCCTGCAGAGACACAGCGGGACACAGCGGTGGACACAGCGGGACACAGTGGGGAACACAGCGGAACACAGTGGGGGACAGAGCGTGGGACACAGCGAGACACAGCCGGGACAAAGCTGGACACAGCGGGGTACACAGTGGGACACAGCGGGGACACAGTGGGGGACAAAGCAGAACACAGTGGGACACAGTGGGGGACACAGAGGGACAGAACGGGGGACACAGCGAGGACACAGCGGGACACAGCGTCGGTACAGCGGGGACACAGCTGGACACCGCGAGGTACACAGCTGGGGACACAACGGGACACAGGGGGGACACAGGGGGAACACATCGGGACACAGCGGGGACAAAGCTTGAGACACAGCGGGGGACAGAGCGGGAGACAGCAGGGGACACACCGAGGACACAGCAGGACACAGCAGGGACACAGCTGGGACTCAGCAGGGGACAGAGCGGAGGACAGAGTGGGGGTCACAGTGGGACACAGCGGGGAACACAGCGAGGACACAGCGGGACCCAGTGGGACACAGCGTCAAAACAGCGACGACACAGGGGGACACAACGGGGTACACAGCTGGGACACAACGGGACACAGTGGGGGACACAGCGGGACACAGCGGGACACAGGGGGACACAGCAGAGGACACATTGGGACACAGCGGGACACATCGGGGACAAAGCGGGACACTGCGTGACACAGTCGGACACAGCGGGGGACACAGCAGGACACAACGGGGGACACAGTGAGGACACAGCGGGACAGAGCGAGGACACAGCTGGACACAGCAGGCCACCACGGGACAGAGCAGTACACAGCTGGACACAGCAGTGACACTGCGGGGACATAGCGGGACACAGCAAGGACACAGCAGGACACAGCAGGGGACACAGCGAGGACACAGCGGGACACAGCGCGACACAGCGGGGGACAATGCGGTAGACAGCGGGTGACACAGCGAGGACACAGCAGGACATAGCAGGACACAGAGTGGATACTGCGGGTACACAGCGGGGGACACAGCGGGACACAGCGGGACACAGCGGGACACAGCGGGGGACACAGCGGAACACAGCATGGGACACAGCGAGGACAAAGCGGGACACAGCGGTACACAGCGGGGACACACTAGGGACACAGCAGGGACGCAGCGGCGGACACAGCGGGGGACTCAGCGGGACACAACGGGGAACACAGCTGGGGACACAACGGGACACAGCAGTGGACACAGCAAGGACACAGCGGGACACAGCGGGGACACTGCGGGAACATAGAGGGACACAGCGGGATACCGAGCGGGATACAGCGGGGTCACAGAGTGGTACACAGGGGGACACAGCGGGAAACACACGAGGTCACAGCGGGGGACAAAGCGGGACAACACGGGACACAGTGTGACACAGCGGGACACAGCGGGACACAGCGGGGCACACAGCGGGGGACAGAGAGGGGACACAGCGGTACAGAGCGGGGACACAGCTGGACACAGCGGGGTACACAGAGGGACACAGCGGGCACACAGTGGGGACACAGCAGGACACAGCGGGACACAGCGGGGACAGAGCAGGACAGAGCATGACACAGCGAGGACACATTGGGCCACAGCGAGGTACACAGCTGGGGACACAACGGGACATAGTGGGGGACACAGCGAGGACACAGCGGGACACAGCGGGACACAGCGGGACACTGCGGGAACATAGCGGAACACAGCGGGGTACACAGCGGGACACAGCAAGGACACAGCGGTGGACACAATGGGGGACACAGCGGGACACAGCGGGGAACACAGCGAGGACACAGCGGGACACAGCGGGAAACACTGCGAGGTCACAGCGGGGGACAAAGCGGGACAACACGGGACACAGTGTGACACAGTGGGACACAGCGAGGACACT
>NW_012317372.1:0-1934 GCF_000151885.1 Dipodomys ordii
TTCTCCTGCTTCTCCTTCTGTTTCTCTTTATGCTTCTCCTTCTGCTTTTCCTTCTTCTGCTTCTACTACTGCTTCTGCTTCTCCTTCTGCATCTTCTTCTGTTTCAATTTCTCCTTCTTCTGCTTTTCATTCGGCTTCTGCTTCTCCTGTTTCTGCTTCTTCTACTTCTCCTGCTTCTCCTTCTCATTCTCCTTCTCTTTCTGCTTCTGCTTATCCTTCTGTTTCTCCTACTCCTAATCCTTCTCTTACTCCTTCTCCTTATTCTTCTTCTACTTCTCCTGCTGCTTCTTCTTCTGCTTCTTCTGCTTTTTCTGTTTCTTCTTCTTCTGCTTCAGCTTCAGCTTCTTCTGCTTCTCCTTTTCTTCTGTTTCTCCGTCTGCTTCTGCTTCTGCTCTTCTCCTTCTTCTGTTTCTTCTGATTCTGCTTCTCCTGCTTCTTCTTCTGCTTCTCCTACTTCTCCTTCTGCTTCTCCGTCTCATTCTCCTTCTCCTTCAATTTCTCCTTCTTGTGCTTCTCATTCTGCTTCTGCTTCTGCTTCTCCTACTTCTGTTCTTCTGTTTCTCCTTCTGCTTCTCCTTCTGCTACTCTTTCTGCTTCTGATTCTCCTTCTGCTCCTCCTACTCCTAATCCTTCTCCTTCTCCTTCTTCTTCTTCTGCTTCTCGTTCTGCTTCTGCTTCTTCTCCTTGTTCTGTTTCTTCTGCTTCTGCTTTTCCAGGTTCTGCTGCTTCTGCTTGTCCTTCTGCTTCAGGTTCTCCTTCTGCTTCTTGGACTTCTTCTGTTTCTTCTGCTTCTGCTTCTCCTGCTACTGCTTCTTCTGCTTCTCTTTCTGCTTCTCCTTCTGCTTCTGCTTCTCCTTCTGTTCCTTCTCTTTCTTCTGATTCTTCTTCTTCTGCTTCTCCCGCTTCTGCTTCTTCTGCTTCTCCTGCTCCTTCTTCTCCTTCCGTTTCTGCTTCTGCTTCTGCTTCTTCTGATTCTCCAACTTCTCCTTCTTCTTCTCCTTCTGTTTCTGCTTCGCTTTCTGCTTCTGCATCTCCTTCTGCTTCACCTTCTGCTGCTCTTTCTCCTTCTTCTGTTTCTCCCTCTGCTTCTGCTTCTTATGCTTCTTCTTTATCTTCTGCTTCTGCTTCTCCTGCTTCTGCTTCTTATGCTTCTATTGCTTCTTATTCTGCTTCTGCTTCTTCTGCTTCTACTTCTCTTTGTACTTCTGCTTCTCCTGCTTGTTTTTCTGCTTCTTCTGCTGATTCTCCTTCTGCTGCTTCTTCTACTTCTCCTTCTCCTCCTTCTCTTTTTGCTTCGCCTTCTGCTTCTGCTTCTGCTTCTTCTGTTTCTCCTGCCTGAATTTCTGATTCTACTTCTTCTGCTGCTTCTCCTTCTGCTTCTGCTTGTACTTCTGATTCTGATTCTGCTTCTTCTGCTTCTTCTCTTTCGGCTTCTCCTGCTTCTGCTTCTTGTGTTTCTCCTGCTTCTCTTTCTGCTTCTCATTCCGCTCTGCTTCTCCTTCTGCTTCTGCTTCTCCTCCTTCTCCTTCTCCTACTTCTGCTTCTCCTTCATCTTCTGCTTCTTCTGCTTCTCCTTCTGAATCTCCTTCTGCTTGTGCTTGGCCTTATGCTTCTTCTTCTGCCTCTGCTTCTCCTTCTCCTTCTTTTGCTTCTCCTTTTGCCCATGCTTCTTCTGCTTTTCCTGCTTCTCCTTCTGCTTCTGCTTCTTCTGCTTTTCCTTCTGCATCTTCTTCTGCTTCTGCTTCTCCTTCTCCTTCTTCTGCTTCTCCTTCTTATTCTCCTTCTTCTTCTTCTTCTTCTTCTTCTTCTTCTTCTTCTTCTTCTTCTTCTTCTTCTTCTTCTTCTTCTTCTTCTTCTCCTTCTCCTTCTTCTTCTTCTTCTTCTTCTTCTTCTTCTTCTTCTTCTTCTTCTTCTTCTTCTTCTTCTTCTTCTTC
>NW_012317373.1:0-1934 GCF_000151885.1 Dipodomys ordii
GATGGTTGCGGGATGGTGTAGCCTGGAGGCGGATTTTGTCATATGAAAGGAGTAAGCAGAATCAAGTAGCAGGAAGTCGCTATAGTCTACTGTCTTTATCTGTATAAAGAAGCAGGAATACGGATGCCTGAGCATTAAGCAGATGCAGGATGAAACATGATGAACCCAGTAGGCGGAAGCTGGAAGCAGAAGCCGTAGGAGCCGGAAGTAGCAGGAGCAGCAGTCGGTAGGCGGAGGAGCAGGAGGAGCAGGAGGAGGAGGAGCTGGAGAAGCCGCCGCAGCAGCAGCAGCAGCAGCAGCAGCAGCAGCAGAAGCAGAAGAAGCAGAAGAAGAAGAAGACGAAGAAGAAGAAGAAGAAGAAGAAGAAGAAGAAGAAGAAGAAGAAGAAGAAGAAGAAGAAGAAGAAGAAGAAGAAGAAGAAGAAGAAGAAGAAGGAGAAGCATAAGGAGAAGCATAAGGAGAAGGATAAGGAGAAGCATAAGGACAAGCAGTAGAAGCAGAAGAAGCAGAAGCAGGAGAAGCAGAAGCAGAAGAAAAAGAATAAGCATACGAAGCAGAATCAGAGGGAGAAGCAGAAGGAGAAGGAGCAGCAGAAGGAGAAGAAGAAGCAGAAAGAGAAGCAGAAACAGAAGGAGAAAAAGAAGGAGAAGCAGGAGAATCAGAAGAAGTAGAAGTAGAAGCAGAAAGAGAAGGAGAAGAAGGAGAAGCAGAAGTAGAATCAGAAGAAACAGAAGAACAAGAAGCAGAAGAAACAGAAGCAAAATAAACAGAAGAAGGAGAAGAGCAGAAGCAGAAGCAGAAGGAGAAGCAGAAGAAGAAGGAGAAGCAGAAAGAGAAGCAGAAGTAGAAGAAGCAGGAGAAGCAGCAGAAGAAGAAACCGAAGAAGCCGAAGAAGCAGAAGCAGAATCTGAAACAGAAGGAGAAACAGAAGAAGCACAATCTGAAGCAGAAGCAGAAGAAACAGAAATAGTAGAATAAACAGAAGCAGAAGCAGCAGGAGAAGCAGAAGAAGAAGAAGGAGAAGGCAAAAGAGAAGGATTAGGAGTAGGAGAAGCAGAAGGATAAGCAGAAGCACAAAGAGAAGCAGGAGAAGCAGCATGAGAAGCAGGAGAAGCAGAAGAAGCAGAAGCAGGAGAAGCAGAAAAAAACAGAAGACGCAGAAGCAGAATGAGAAGCAGAAGGAGAAATTGAAGCAGAAGGACAAGCAGAAGAAGAAGGAGAAGGAGAGGGAGAAGCAGAAAGAGAAGCAGAACGAGAAGCAGGACAAGCAGCAGCAGGAGAAGCAGAAGCAGAAGAAACAGAAGAAGGAGAATAAGCAGAAGGAAAAGCAGAAACAGAAGGAAAAGCAGAAGGAGAAGCAGGAGAAGCAGAAGAAGCAGCAGCAGGAGAAGAAGAAGCAGAAGAAGCCGAAGAAGCAGAAGCAGAACCTGAAGCAGAAGGAGAAGCAGGAGAAGGAGAAGAAGCAGAATCTGGAGAAGCAGAAGCAGAAAGAGAAGCAAAAGCAGAAGGAGAAGCAGAAGGAGGAGTAGAAGAAACAGAAGAAGAAGACGCAGTAGCAGAAGCAGCAGAAGATGCAGAAGCAGAAGGAGAAGCAGAAGGAAAAGCAGAAGAACGAGAAGGAGAAGCAGAAGGAGAAACAGAAGGAGAAGCAGAAAGAGAAGCAGAAGAAGGAGCAGGAGAAGGAGAAGCAGAAAGAGCAGCAGAAGGAGAAGCAGTAGAAGCAGAAACAGGAGAAGCATAAGCAGAAGAAACAAGAGAAGGACAAGAAGCAGAAGCAGAAGGAGAAACAGAAACAGAGGGAGAAGCAGAAAGAGAAGGAGGGGAAGCAGAAGAAGCTGTAGCATGAGAAGCAGAAGCAGAAGAAGCCGAAGAAGCAGAAGCAGAACCTGAAGCAGAAGGAGAAGCAGAAGTAGAAGAGCAGAATCTGGAGAAGC
>NW_012317374.1:0-1934 GCF_000151885.1 Dipodomys ordii
CAGCCGGGGGACACAGTTGTGACACAGCGGGTGTCACAGCGAGGACACAGCCGAGACACAGCGTCGATATAGCTGGGAACACAGCGGGACACAGCGGGGTTACACAGATGGGGACACAACGGGACACAGAGAGGACACAGCGGAACACAGCGTGGGACATAGCGAGCACAAAGCGGGACACAGCATGACACAGCGGGGACACAGCAGGGACACAGCAGGGACACAGCGAGGGAAACAGCAGGACACAACGGGACACAACGGGAGACACAGCTTGGACACAGCGTCGATACAGCGGGGACACAGCGGGAAACAGCGGGACACAGCGGGGGACACAGCGGGGGACACGGCGAGGACACAGCGGGACACAGCGGGGGACACAGCTAGGACACAGCAGGACATAGCGGGGGAAACAGTGGGACACAACGGGGACACAGCAGTGGACACAGCGGGACACAGCGGGGGACACAGCGGGGGACACAGCGGGACACAGCCGGACACAGCGGGGGACACAGGTGGGACACAGCGGGACACAGCGGGACTCAGCGGGGGACACAGCAGTATACAGAGGGACACAGTGGGACACAGCGGGACACAGCGGGGGAAACCGCGGGACACAGAGGGGGACACAGAAGGGAACACTGTGGGATACAGTGGGGAACACAGCAAGGATACATCGGGACACAGCGGGTTATACAGCTGGGGACACAAAGGGACACATCGGGCGACACAACGAGGACACAGCGGAACACAGCGTGGGACACAGCGAGGACACAGCGGGACACAGCGCAACACAGCAGTAGACAAAGCGGGACACAGCGGGGGACACAGAGGGACACAGCGGGACACAGCGGGGACACAGCGGGACACAGCGGGACACAGCGGGGACACAGCGGGACACAGTGGGACACAGCGGGGACAAAACAAGAGACACAGCGGGGGAAACACCGGAACACAGCGTGGGACACAGCGAGGACACAGCGGGACACAGCGGGGGACACAGCGGGACACAACGGGACACAGCGGGGGACACAGCAGGACACAGCGGACGACACAGCTGGGGACACAGCGGGACACAACAGGGAACACAGCAAGGACACAGCGGGACACAGCGGGACACAGCGTCGATACAGCGGGGACACAGCGTTACACAGCGGGGTACACAGCTGGGGACACAAAGGGACACAGTGGGGGACACAGCGGGACACAGCGGGACACAGTGGGACACAGCAGGGACAAAGCGTGAGACACAGTGGGGGACAGAGCGGGAGACAGTGGGGGACACAGCGAGGACACAGCAGGACACAGCGGGGACACAGCGGGGAATCAGCGGGGGACACAGCGGGGGACATAGCGGAACACCAAGGACACAGCGGGACACATCGGGAAACAGCGGTTACCATGCGGGGACACAGCAGGACACAGCAGGGGACACAGCGGGACACAGCGGGGAACACAGCGATACACAGTGGGGGACAGAGCATGGGACAAAGCGAGACACAGCGGGGCCAAAGCTTGACACAGCGGGGTACACAGCGGGACACAGCGGGGACCGAGCGGGGACACAGCGGGACACAGCGGGTCACAGCAGGCACACAACGGGACACAGCGAGACACAGCGGGTTATACAGCGGGACACAGCGGGGGACACAGTGAGGACACAGCGGGACACAGCGGGGGACACAGCGAGGACTCAGCGGGACACAGCGGGGGACACAGCGAGGACACAGCGGGGGACACAGCGGGGGACACAGCAGAACACAGCATGACACAGCAGGGGACACAAGGGGAACACAACGGGGACACAGCGGGACTCAGCGGGGGACACAGCAGTACACAGCGGGACACAGCGGGACACAGCGGGACACAGCCGGGGACACAGCGGAACAAAGAGGGGGACACAGAGGGTTACACAGCGGGACACAGCGGGAAGTGAT
>NW_012317375.1:0-1934 GCF_000151885.1 Dipodomys ordii
CGAGAAGCAGAAGGAGCAGCAGAAGGACAAGCAGAAGGAGAAGCAGAAGGAGAAGCAGAAGAAGGAGAAGCAGAAGCAGAAGAAGCAGCAGAAGGAGAAGCAGAAGCAGAAGAAGATGCAGAAGGAGAAGCAGGAGAAGCAGAAGAAGCAAAAGCAGAAGTAGAATCAGAAGAAACAGAAGAAGAAGAAGCAGAAGAAACAGAAGCAAAAGAAACAGAAGAAGGAGAAGAGCAGAAGCAGAAGAAGCAGGAGAAGCAGAAGCAGAAGAAACAGGAGAAGCCGAAGAAGCAGAAGCAGAATCTGAAGCAGAAGGAGAAACAGAAGAAGCACAATCTGAAGCAGAAGCAGAAGAAACAGAAATAGTAGAATAAGCAGAAGCAGAAGCAGCAGGAGAAGCAGAAGAAGTAGATGGAGAAGGCGAGAGAGAAGGAGTAGGAGTAGGAGAAGCAAAAGGATAAGCAGAAGCAGAGAGAGACGCAGAAGGAAAAGCAGCACGAGAAGTAGGAGAAGCAGGAGAAGCAGAAGAAACAGAAGACGCAGAAGCAGAATGAGAAGAAGGAGAACTTGAAGCAGAAGCAGAAGGAGAAGCAGAAGCAGAAGGAGAAGCAGAAGCAGAAGGAGAAGCATAAGAAGGAGAAGGAGAAGCAGAAAGAAAAGCAGAAAGAGAAGCAGAACGAGAATCAGGAGAAGCAGAAGCAGGAGAAGCAGAAGCAGAAGAAACAGAAGAAGGAGAAGAAGCAGTAGCAGAAGGAGAAGCAAAAACAGAAGGAAAAGCAGAAAGAGAAGGTGCGGAAGCAGAAGAAGCAGAAGCAGGAGAAGCAGAAGCATAAGAATCCGAAGAAGCAGAAGCAGAACCTGAAGCAGAAGGAGAAGCAGGAGAAGCAGAAGAAGCAGAATCTGCAGAAGCAGAAGGAGAAGCAGAAGCAGGAAGAGAACCAAAATCAGAAGGAGAAGCAGAAGAAACAGAAGATACAGAAGCAGTAGCAGAAGAAGCTGAAGATTTTGAAGCGGAAAAAAAGCACAAGAAATAGCAGAAGAACGAGAAGGAGAAGGAGAAACGGAAGGAGAAGCAGAAGCAGAAAAAGAATCAGGAAAAGCAGAAGAAGCAGAAACAGACGGAGAAGCAGAAGAAGGAGAAGGAGAAGCAGAAGCAGAAGAAGAAGCACAAGGAAAAGCACAAGCAGAAGGAGATGCAGAAGGAGAAGCAGGAGAAGCAGAAAAAAGCAGAAGCACAAGTAGAAGAACTAAAGAGAAGAAGCAGAAGCGGGAGAAGCAGAAGTAGAAAGAGAAGCCGACCAAGAGAAGCAGAACGAGAAGCAGGAGAAGCAGAAGAAGCAGAAGCGGGAGAAGCAGAAGAAGAAGAAACAGAAGAAGGAGAAGGAGCAGAAGCAGAAGGAGAAGCAGAAGCAGAAGGGGAAGCAGAAAGAGAAGCAGGAAAAGCAGAAAAGCAGAAAAGCAGAAGAAGGAGGAGCAGAAGCAGAAGAATAGGAAGAAGCAGAAAAGCAGAAGTAGCACTATGGCTCAAGTGGTAGAGCACTAGCCTTAAGCTGAAGAGCTGGGGACAGTGCCCAGACCCAGAGTTCAAGCCAAACAACCACCACCACCCCAACAACAAAAAGCTCAGAGACTGCACCCAAGAAGCCCTGAGTTCAAGCCCCAAAACTGACCATGGACTTTCCTGCCCACCTGGCTTCAGACTGTGATCCTGAGCCACTGATGCCCAGCTTCAATCACATATTTTAAATATAGGTCTCTGATCCTACTTTGTAAGTTTAGATCTCTGGCTTGGAGCACTACAGATTTTTGATTGTTCAAAATGAAAGAACTATGTGCTTTTACTTAAGCTTATTCCAGGTAGCTGTTAAGACAATTATTAATAACAGCCCAAATATTACTTGATAGGAAGACTAGGCAGCTATAATCATTTTTATGGT
>NW_012317376.1:0-1934 GCF_000151885.1 Dipodomys ordii
TCATCAGCGGGGGACACAGTGGGGGACCGAGCGGGACACAGCGGTTCCCAGCGGTGGACAAAGCGTGAGACACAGCGGTGGACAGAGCGGGAGACAGAGGCGGACACAGCGAGGACACAGCGGGACACAGCGGGGACACAGAGGTGGCTCAGGGGGGCCACAGCGGGGGACAAAGCGGGACACCACGGAACACAGCGGGACACAGCGTGAAACAGCGGTGAACCTGCGGGGACACAGCGGGGGACACAGCGGTGACACAACGGGACTCAGCAGGGGACACTGCGGGACAGAGAGGGACCCAGCGGGAACACAGCAAGGACACAGCGGGGGACACAGCGGGACACAGCGGGACACAGCGGGGGACACAGCGAGGGACACAGCGGGGGACACAGCAGGACACAGTGGGGAACACAGAGAGAGACACAGCAGGACCCAGCGAGACACAGCATCGATACAGCAGAGACACAGCGGGACACAGCAGGGTACACAGCTGTTGACACAACGGGACACAGTGGGGGACACAGCGGGACACAGCGGGACACAGTGGGGCACAGCGGGGACAAAACGGGAGACACAGTGGGGAACAGAGCAGGACACAGCGGGGGACACAGAGAGGACACAGTGGGGACACAGCGAGACTCAGCCGGGGACACAGCGGGGACAAAAGCAGGACACCACGGGACACAGTGGGATACAGCGGGACACAGCGGGGTCACTGCGGGACACAGTGGGGGACAAAGCGGGACACAGTGGGACACAGCGGGGACGCAGCGGGACACAGCGGGACACAGCGGGACACGGCGGGGGACACAGCGGGACACAGAGCGGGATATAGCGAGGACACAGCGGGACACAGCGGGACACAGCGGGGGACACAGCGAGGACACAGTGGGGGACACAATGGGGGAAATAGCTGGACACAGCGGGGAACACAGCGAGGACACAGCGGCACCCAGCGGGACACAGCGTAGATACAGCGGAGACACAGCGTTACACAGCATGGTACAAAGCTGTGGACACAACGGGACACAGTGGGGGCACAGCGGGACACAGCGGGACGCAGTGGGACACAGCAGGGACAAAGCGTGAGACACAGCAGGGGACAGAGCTGGAGACAGCGGGGGACACAGCAGGGACACAGCGAGGACACAGCGGGACAGAGCGGGACACTGCAGGGCACAGCGGGGGACACAGCGGGACACAGCGGGGGACACAGCGGGAGACAGCGGGGGACACAGCGAGGACACAGCGGGACACAGCGCTGACACTGCAGGGACACAGCGGGGGACACAGCCGGACACAGCGGGGCACAGCGGGGCACATGGAGGACTCAGCGGGACAAAGCGGGGACACACCGGCGACTCACCGGGGGACACAGCGGGGGACAAAGCGGGACACCACAGAACACAGTGGGAAACAGCGGGACACAGCGGGGAAACTGCGGGGACACAGGGGGACAAAGCGTGGGACACATAGGGACACAGCGGGGGACACAGCGGGGGACACAGCGGGACACAGTGGGACACAGTGGGGCACACAGGGGGGACCCAGCGGGACCCAGCGGGGAACACATCGAGGACACAGCGGGACCCAGCGGTACACAGCGTCGATACAGCGGGGACACAGCGTTACACAGCGTGGTACACAGCTGTGAACACAACGGGACACAGTGGGGGAACAGCGGGACACAGCGTGACACAGTGGGACACAGCGGGGACAAAGCTTAAGACACAGCGGGGTACAGAGCAGGAGACAGCGGGGGACACAGCGAGGACACAGCGGGACACAGCGCTGACACTGCGGGGGACACAGCGGGGGACACAGTGGGGGACACAGCCGGACACAGCAGGACACAGCGGGGGAAACAGGGGGACACCACGGGACACAGTGGGACACAGCGGGACACAGCAGGGTCACTGCGGACACAGTGGTGA
>NW_012317377.1:0-1933 GCF_000151885.1 Dipodomys ordii
TCTGCTACTGCTTCTGCTTCTTCTGTTTCTTCTGCTTCTCCTTCTGCTTTTGCTTCTCTTTCTGCTTCTGCTTCTCCTTCTGGTTGTCCTTCTTCTCCAGATTCTGCTTCTTCTGCTTCTCCTTCTGCTTCAGGTTCTTCTTCTGCTTCTTCGGCTTCTTCTGCTTCTATTTCTGCATCTCCTTCTGTTTCTGCTTCTCCTTCTGCTTCTGCTTCTTCTCCTTCTTCTATTTCTTCTCCTTCTGCTTCTCCCGCTTCTGCTTCTCCTTCTGTTTCTCTTTATGATTATCCTTCTGCTTCTCCTTCTACTCCTACTGCTGCTTCTCCTTCTGCTTCTGTTTCTCCTTCTGCAACTTCTTCTGTTTCAATTTCTCCTTCTTCTGCTTTTCATTCTGCTTCTGCTTCTTCTGCTTCTGCTTCTCCTGCTTCTCCTTCTGGTTCAGGTTCTGCTTCTGCTTTTTCTGCTTCTTCTCCTTCTCCTTCTCCTGCTTCTGCTTCTTCTGCTTCTCCTGCTACTGTTTCTCCTTCTACTTCTGCTTCTGTTTCTACTTCTGCTTCTGCTTCTGCTCTTCTTCTTCTTCACTTTCTTCTGCTTCTGCTTTTCCTGCTTCTTCTGCTTCTACTGCTTCTCTTTCTGCTTCTCATTCTGCTTCTGTTTCTCCTTCTGCTTCTCCTATTGCTTCTGCTGCTCTTCCTTCTCCTTCTCCTACTTCTGCTTCTGCTTCTCCTTCTGCTTCTCCTTATCTTTCTCCTTCTCCTTCTCGTTCTTCTGCTTCTACTTCTGCTTTTGCTTCTGCTACTTATGCTTCTTCTGTTTGCTTTGCTTCTGCTTCAGTTGCTTCTACTTCTTAGCTTCTCCTGTTTCTCCTTCTGCTTCTGTTTCTGCTTCTTCTGCTTCTTCTCTTTCGGGTTCTCCTGCTTCTGCTTCTTGTGCTTCTCCTGCTTCTCTTTCTGCTACTCATTCTGCTTCTGCTTCTCCTTCTGCTTCTGCTTCTCCTTCTAAATCTGCTTCTCCTCCTTCTTCTTCTACTTCTCCTACTTCTGCTTCTCCTTCAGCTTCTGCTTATTCTGCTTCTCCTGCTTCTCCTTCTGCATCTCCTTCTGCTTGTGCTTTTTCTTATGCTTCTTCTTCTGCTTCTGCTTCTCCTGCTTCTTTTGGTTCACCTTTTGCTTCTGCTTCTTCTGCTTTTCCTGCTTCTCCTTCGGCTTCTCCCTCTGCCTCTCCTTCTGCTTCTCCTTCTGTTTCTCCTTCTCGTTCTAGTTCTCCTGCTTTTCCTTCTGCTTCTCCTTCTGCTTCTACATCTTCTCCTTCTTCCTCTGCTTCTGCTTCTCATGCTTCTTCTTTTTCTTCTGCTTCTGCTTCTCCTGCTTCTGCTTCTTCTGCTTCTCCTGCTTCTCTTTCTGCTTCTCCTGCTGCTTGTCCTTCTGCTCCTCCTTCTCCTTCTTCTGCTCCTCCTTCTCCTTCTTCTACTTCTCCTTCTGCTTCTACTTCTGCTTCTTCTTCTCCTTCTGCTTCTCCTTCTCCTTTTGCTTCTCCTTCTCCTTCTCCTTCTTCTTCTTCTTCTTATTCTTCTTCTTCTTCTTCTTCTTCTTCTTCTTCTTCTTCTTCTTCTTCTTCTTCTTCTTCTTCTTCTTCTTCTTCTTCTTCTGTATCTTCTGTTTCTGCTTCTCCTGCTTCTGCATTTGTGCTTCTCCTACTTCTCTTCCTTCTTCTCATTCTTCTGCTTCTCCTTCT
This sequence comes from Dipodomys ordii, assembly GCF_000151885.1. NCBI lineage: Eukaryota > Metazoa > Chordata > Mammalia > Rodentia > Heteromyidae > Dipodomys > Dipodomys ordii. The sequence goes on from NW_012317377.1 coordinate 1,735, forward strand.
GCTTCTCCTATTGCTTCTGCTGCCCTTCCTTCTCCTTCTCCTTCTCCTACTTCTGCTTCTCTTCTGCTTCTGCTTCTTCTGCTTCTCCTGCTTATCCTTCTGCATCTTCTTCTGCTTCTGCTTCTCCTTCTGCTGCTTCTTCTGCTTCTGCTTCTCCTTCTCCTTCTTCTGCTTCTCCTTCTGATTCTCCGTCTGCTTA
>NW_012317378.1:0-1933 GCF_000151885.1 Dipodomys ordii
TGTAATTTTATAAGATATTATGAAATCCCAGGTAAGTAAGCCACTGTCCCAGAAGGGGAGCCTCCCCCTTCCGCAACACGTCGGCTGGCGGTCGAAACCCCGCCCTCCCCCCTCCCCGTCGTCATGGCTACGACAGAGGAAAAGCAAATGATGATAATAATGAATCATAACAACCTATATGTATGTGTATGTCAGAACTCTCACTCCCCACTGCCGGGTAGGTGAGGACTGACTGACTGAGTGAGTGACTGACCCGACCCGTGTTTTGCCCCTCCCTCCGCCCCATCCACCTTGTCGACGGCGAACGCGCGCCATCTAGTGGTGGTTTTGTGAATTGCAGTTTTCTCTCATGAAATGCATGGGGGAAAAAAAAACAAACAAACCACGCACTGACTGACTGAGAAAACCGGCCCAGGCTGGCTGGCCCCGAGAGAGACTGCCTTCTTTTCAGAGAAGGGGTGGGGTGGGGATGATGATGTGCCTCGTTGGAGTATGGGGCCCATGCATAGGCAGGCAGGCAGGCAGGCAGGCTCGGAGTGGGACCGTTGTGTGTTGGAGCGCCAGTACAGTAGCTCAAGCCCCAGGATTGACTGGCAAGTCGAGAGGAAAAGGAGGGAGGGAGTGCAGGCGGGCGGGCGGGAGAGAGAATTCAAACGAGAGAGAGAGAGAGACAGACAGACAGACAGACAGACAGACAGACAGAGACAAAGAGAGACACAGAGAGAGAAATAGAGAAACAGAAACAGAGAGACAAGAGACAGAGACGTGGTGAATTGGTCCGGCTGGACTACATACATGCTCTGTCGCGTCCGATCTTTGAGTTTCCTCAAAGATGCACGCACGCACACACACAGATACACTGAGATGCCCTCTGCCCCCTCTTCTCTCCTCTCCAATTCCCCTGCCCCCTCCCCCCACCCCCCCGTCAGGCACCAGAATTGAGATCCCTCCCCTTCGCCTATTGCGTCAATTACAAACAAAAGGCAGCGTGAGATTCAAGCAAATTTGTTTTATTTTTTTCCGAGGGTAGGGTTGTGGATTTTGGTGCGGGGGGGGGGGTTCGGAGGTCGTGGTCGTGGTCGAGTAATCGCCTGCGGGGGGGGTGAGGATGGACGGTTACGCCACCTGCATGGATGGCTCGCGTTCCCCTCTGGCTGTCTGGTTGCCGCTGAGTGCTTCAGATATCACCATCCGGTCAGGAAGCAGGGGCTGGAAGATAAAGAGATATTAAAGAGATAATTAGGAGCAGGACTCCAGGGAAGCCCGAAGGCAGGGGGGGGCGGGGGAACCTAAACTCATCCTAAGAAAAAACACTCTTCCATACAGAAGAGTGAGGGCTGGTATGTAGCTCAGTGGCAAAGCGCTTGCCTAGCAAGTGCAACGTCCTGGGTTCGATCCCCAGTACCAAAAAAGAAAAGACAAAAAAAAATACAGTTAAAAATAAAACCATACAGAAGAGTGACATCAATAAATGTAGGAAGATGGACATCTGTGGCTCATTTTTTTTTTGTCAGTTGTGGGGCTTGAACTCAGGGAATGGGAACTATCCCTGAGCTCTTTTGCTCAAGGCTAGCACTCTACCACTTGGAGCCACAGCTTCACTCCTGGTTTTTGAGCAGTGAATTGGAGATAAGATTCTCATGGGACTTCTCTGCCTGGGCTGGTTTTGAACTGTGATCCTCAGATCTCAGCCTCCTCAGTAGCCTCGATTATAGGCTGGAGCCACCATCATCCACCATTGCTCATACTTTTTTTTTGTCAGTTGTGGGGCCTGGGGCGCTGTCCCTCAGCTCTTCAGCTCAAGGTGAGCACTTTACCACTTGAGGTACAGCGCCACTTGTGGTTTTCTAGTAGTTTATTGGAGACAGGCGTCTCATGGTCTTTCCTGCCCTGGCTGGCTTTGAACTCGATCCTCAGATCTCAGCCTCCTTAG
>NW_012317379.1:0-1933 GCF_000151885.1 Dipodomys ordii
TAACTGGCTTCAGTATCTTTCAGGTTTCTATCTGCATTATCCATACAGGCTATAGATTCTCTTTCTGACTTAAGCTTCTACGTTCAGCTTGTCAATCAGCTACTCCCAGAAATCAGATTCTTAAGCTTCTCCTTACCGACTACAGGTACAGCTTCAGCTTCCTCCGGATTCATATGATTTCTGTTTCTCCTGCTTCTGCTTCTTCTGCTTCCCCTCATTCTCTTTCTGCTTCTCCTTCTGTTTCTGCTTCTCCTTCAGCTTCTGCTTCTTGTCCTTCTCCTGATTCTTCTACTTCTGCATCTCCTGTTTCTGCATCTCCTCCTTCTCCTTCAGAAGATCTTTCAGCTTCTCCGACAGATTATCCGTCTCCTACTCCTTCTTCTGCTTCTCATTCTGCTTCTCCTTCTGTTTCTACTTCTTCTCGTTCTTCTGCTTTTCCTTCTGCTTCTCCTTCTGCTTCTGCATCTTCTGCTTCTTCTGCTACTGCATCTGCTTCTTCTGTTTCTTCTGCTTCTCCTTGTGCTTCTCCTACTGCTTTTGCTTCTCTTTCTGATTCTGCTTCTCCTTCTGGTTCTCCTTCTTATCCAGATTCTGCTTCTTCTGCTTCTCCTGCTTCTCCTTCTGCTTCAGGTTCTGCTTCTGCTTCTTCGAATTCTTATGCTTCTGCTTCTCCTGCTGCTGCTTCTTCTGCTTCTCCTGCTTCCCTTTCTGCTTTTCCTTCTGTTTCTGCTACTCCTTCTGCTTCTGCTTCTTCTCCTTCTTCTGTTTCTTCTGCTTCTTGTTTCCTGCTTCTGCTTCTCCTGCTTCTCGTTCTGCTTCTCTTTCTGCATCCCTTTCGGCTTCTCCTTCTCCTTCTCCTCCTTCTGCTTCTCCATCTGGTTCTGCTTCTCTTTCTGCTTCTGCTTCTTCTGATTCTCCAACTAATCCTTCTTCTTCTCCTTCTGTTTCTGCTTCTCTTTCTGCTTCTCCATCTCCTTCTGCTTCACCTTCTGCTGCTCCTTCTCCTCCTTCTGTTTCTCCCTTTGCTTCTGCTTCTGCTTCTTATGCTTCTTCTTGTTCTTCTGCTTCTGCTTCTCCTGATTCTGCTTCTTATGATTCTACTGCTTCTTCTTCTGCTTCTGCTTCTTCTGCTTCTACTTCTCTTTCTGCTTCTGCTTCTCCTGCTTGTTTTTCTGCTTCTTCTGCTGCTTCTCCTTCTCCTGCTTCTTCTACTTCTCCTTCTGCTTCTCTTTTTGATTATCTTTCTGCTTCTGCTTCTTCTGTTTCTCCTGCCTGAATTTCTGGTTCTACTTCTTCTGCTGCTTCTCCTTCTACTTATGCTTCTGTTTCTGCTTCTTCTCTTTCGGCTTTTCCTGCTTCTGCTTCTTGTGCTTCTCCTGCTTCTCTTTCTGCTTCTCATTCCGCTTCTGCTTCTCCTTCTGCTTCTGCTTCTCCTCCTTCTCCTTCTCCTACTTCTGCTGCTCCTTCATCTTCTGCTTCTTCTGCTTCTCCTGCTTCTCCTTCTGCATCTCCTTCTGCTTGTGCTTGTCCTTATGCTTTTTCTTCTGCTTCTGCTTCTCCTTCTTTTGCTTCTCCTTTTGCTTCTGCTTCTTCTGCTTTTCCTGCTTCTCCTTCTGCGTCTGCTTCTCCTGCTTCTCCTTCTGCATCTTCTTCTGCTTCTCCTTCTCCTTCTTCTGCTTCTCCTTCTGATTCTCCTTCTGCTTCTTCTTCTTCTGCTTTACCTGCTTCTCTTTCTGCTTCTCCTTCTGCTTCTCCTTCTGTTTCTCCTTCTCCTTCTTGTTCTTCTGCTTTTCTTTCAGCTTCTCCTTCTGCTTCTGCTACAACTGCTACTGCTTCTACTTCTTCTGATTCTTCTTCTCCTTCTGTTTCTGCTTCGCTTTCTACTTCTGCATCTCCTTCTGCTTCACCTTCTGCTGCTCTTCTCCTCTTCTGT
>NW_012317380.1:0-1933 GCF_000151885.1 Dipodomys ordii
CAAGCAGAAGGAGATGCAGTAGGTGTATGCAGTAGATAGTAGAAGAAGCATATGCTGATGAAGATATGGTAGTAGTAGAAGGAGAAGGAGGAGCAGCAGAAGCAATAGGAGAAGCAGTAGGAGAAGCAGAAGAAGAATGAGAAGCAGAAAGAGAAGCAGTGGTAGCAGAAGAAGCAGGTAAAGCAGTAGCAGATGAATGAGAAGAAGAAGATGAAGAAGAAGAAGAAGAAGATGAAGAAGAAGAAGAAGAAGATGAAGAAGAAGAAGGAGAAGCAGTAGAAGCAGAAGAAGCAGAAGCAGGAGAAGTTGAAGCAGAAGAAAAGTAATAAGCATAAGAAGCAGAATCATTGGGAGAAGGAGAAGGAGCAACAGAAGGAGAAGCAGAAGGAGAATCAGAAGGAGAAGCAGAAGAAGGAGAAGCAGAAGCAGAAGAAGCAGCAGAAGGAGAAGCAGAAGCAGCAGAAGATGCAGAAGGAGAAGCTGGAGAAGCAGAAGAAGCAGAAGCAGAAGGAGAAGCAGAAGTAGGAGAAGAAGAAGGAGAAGGAAGGGCAGCAGAACAATAGGAGAAGCATTAGGAGAAGCAGAAGCAGAATGAGAAGCAGAAAGAGAAGCAGTAGAAGCAGAAGAAGCAGGAAAATCATAAGGAGAAGAAAGAGAAGGAGAAGAAGAAGGAGAAGAAGAAGAAGAAGAAGAAGAAGAAGAAGAAGAAGAAGAAGAAGAAGAAGAAGAAGAAGAAGAAGAAGAAGAAGAAGAAGAAGAAGACGAAGACGAAGAAGAAGAAGACCAAGAAGAAGAAGAAGCATCAGCATAAGGAGAAGCATAAGGAGAAGCATAAGGAGAAGCAGTAGAAGCAGAAGAAGCAGAAGCAGGAGAAGCAGAAGCAGAAGAAAAAGAATAAGCAAAAGAAGCAGAAGCAGAAGCAGTGGGAGAAGCAGAAGAAGGAAAAGGAGAAGGAGAAGCAGAAGGAGAAGCAGAAGCAGAAAGAGAATCAGAAACAGAAGGAGAACAAGAAGGAGAAGCAGGAGAAGCAGAAGAAGCAGAAGTAGAAGCAGAAAGAGGAGAAGAAGGAGAAGCAGAAGTAGAATCAGAAGAAACAGAAAAAGAAGAAGCAGAAGAAACAGAAGCATAAGAAACAGAAGAAGGAGAAGAGCAGAAGCAGAAGGAGAAGCAGTAGCAGAAGGAGAAGCAAAAGAGAAGCAGGAGAAGCAGAAGAAGCAGGAGAAGCAGAATCAGAAGAAACAGGAGAAGCCGAATCAGGAGAAGCCAAATAAGCAGAAGCAGAATCTGAAGCAGGAGAAAGCAGAAGCAGAACAAACAGAAATAGTAGAATAAGTAACAGAAATAGTAGAATAAGCAGAAGCAGAAGCAGCAGGAGAAGCAGAAGAAGAAGACGTCGAAGGCGAAAGAGAAGGATTAGGAGTAGGAGAAGAAAAAGGATAAGCAAAAGCAGAAAGAGACGCAGAAGGAGAAGCAACAAGAGAAGTAGGAGAAGCTGGAGAAGCAGAAGCAGAAGAAACAGAAGACACAGAAGCAGATTGAGAAGCAGAAGGAGAAATTGAAGCGGAAGCAGAATCAGAAGGAGAAGAAGAAGCAGAAGGAGAAGCAGAAGAAGGAGAAAGAGAAGCAGAAAGAGAAGCAGAAAGGGAAGTAGAACGAGAAGCAGGAGAAGCAGAAGCAGGAGAAGCAGAAGCAGAAGAAACAGAAGAAGGAGAAGAAGCAAAAGCAGAAGGAGAAGCAGAAACAGAAGGAAAACAGAAAGAGAAGCAGGAGAAGCAGAAGAAGCAGGAAAACAGAAACAAAAGAAAGAGAAGAAGAAGGAGAAGAAGAAGAAGAAGAAGAAGCATAAGGAGAAGCATAAGGAGAAGCAGTAGAAGCAGAAGAAGCAGAACCAGGTGAAGCAGAAGAGGAGAAAAAGAATAAGCAAAAGAAGCAG
>NW_012317381.1:0-1933 GCF_000151885.1 Dipodomys ordii
GAAAGCCAGAAAGGAGGAAGAAGAAAGGAGAAGAAGCAGAATTCAGAAGAAGCAGAAGGAGAAGTAGAAAGAGAAGCCGACGAAGAGAAAGCAGAACGAGAAGCAGGAAAGCAGAAGAGGCAGAGCGGGAGAAGCAGAAGAAGAAGAAACAGAAGAAATAGAAGGAGCAGAAGCAGAAGGAGGAGCAGAAGGAGGAGCAGAAGCAGAAAGAGAAGCAGGAAAAGCAGAAGAAGCAGAAGCAGGAGAAGCAGAAGCAGAAGAAACAGGAGAAGGACAAGAAGCAGAAGCAGAAGGAGAAGCAGAAAGAGAAGGAGGGTAAGCAGAAGAAGCAGAAGCAGGAGAAGCAGAAGCATAAGAATCCGAAGAAGCAGAAGCAGAACCTGAAGCAGAAGGAGAAGCAGGAGAAGCAGAAGAAGCAGAATCTGGAGAAGCAGAATGAGAAGCTGAAGGAGAAGCAGAAGCAGAAAGAGAATCAAAAGGAGAAGGAGAAGCGGAAGAAACAGAAGAAGCAGAAGCAGTAGCAGTTGCAGCAGAAGCAGAAGGAGAAGCAAAAGTAAAAGCAGAAGAACGAGAAGGAGAAGGAGAAACAGAAGGAGAAGCAGAAGAAGCAGAAGGAGAAGTAGAAGGAGAAACAGAAGCAGAAGAAGCAGCAGAAGGAGAAGCAGAAGCAGAAGAAGATGCAGAAAGAGAAGCAGGAGAAGCAGAAGAAGCAGAAGCAGAAGGAGAAGGAGAAGTAGGAGAAGGAGAAGGAAGAGCCGCAGAAGCAATAGGAGAAGCAGAAGGAGAAGCAGAAGCAGAATGAGAAGCAGAAAGAGAAGCAGTAGAAGAAGAAGAAGCAGGAAAAGCAGAAGCAGCAGGAAGAGAAGTAGAAGAAGAAGAAGAAGAAGAAGAAGAAGAAGAAGAAGAAGAAGAAGAAGAAGAAGAAGAAGAAGACGACGAAGAAGAAGAAGACGACGAAGAAGAAGAAGAAGAAGAAAAAGAAGAAGAAGAAGAAGAAGAAGAAGAAGAAGAAGAAGAAGAAGAAGAAGAAGAAGAAGAAGAAGAAGAAGAAGAAGAAGAAGAAGATGAAGAAGAAGAAGAAGAAGACGAAGAAGAAGACGAAGACGAAGAAGAAGAAGAAGAAGAAGAAGAAGAAGAAGAAGAAGAAGAAGAAGAAGAAGAAGAAGAAAAAGAAGAAGAAGAAGAAGAAGAAGAAGAAGCATAAGGAGAAGCATAAGGAGAAGCAGTAGAAGCAGAAGAAGCAGAAGCAGGAGAAGCAGAAGCAGAAGAAAAAGAATCAGAAGCAAAAGCACTGGGAGAAGCAGAAGAAGGAGGAGAAGGAGCAGCAGAAAGAGAAGCAGAAGCAGAAAGAGAAGCAGAAACAGAAGGAGAACAAGAAGGAGAAGCAGGAGAATCAGAAGAAGCAGAAGTAGAAGCAGAAGAAGCAGCAGAAGAAGAAGAAGCAGAAGAAGCATAAGAAGCAGAAGCAGGAGAAGCAGAACCAGAAGAAAAAGAAGAAGCAGAAGCAGAGGGAGAAGCAGAAGAAGGAGAAGGAGCAGCAGAAGGAGAAGCAGAAGGAGAATCAGGAGGAGAAGCAGAAGAAGGAGAAGCAGAAGCAGAAGAAGAAGCAGAAGAAGAAGCAGAAGAAGATGCAGAAGGAGAAGCAGGAGAAGCAGAAGAAGCAGAAGCAGAAGGAGAAGCAGAAGTAGGAGAAGGAAAAGGAGAAGGAAGGGCAGCAGAATCAATAGGAGAAGCAGAAGGAGAAGCAGAAGCAGAAGAAACAGAAGAAGAAGAAGCAGAAGCAGAAGAAGAAGCAGAAACCGAAGGAAAAGCAGAAAGAGAAGCAGAAGAAGCAGCAGCAGGAGAAGCAGAAGCAGAAGAAGCCGAAGAAGCAGAAGCAGAACCTGAAGCAGAAGGAGAAGCAGGAGAAACAGAAGAAGCAGAATCTGGAGAA
>NW_012317382.1:0-1933 GCF_000151885.1 Dipodomys ordii
CTCGCTTTCTCACGCTGTGTCCCGCTGTGTCCCCCACTGTTTCCCCTGCTGTGTCCGGCTGTGTCCCCCACTGTGTCCCGCTCTGTCCCCCTCTGTGTCCCGCTGTGTCCCCCGCTATGTCCCACTGTGTCCCCGCAGTGTCACTGCTGTTTCCTGCTGTGTCCCGCTGTGTTCCGTGGTGTCCCTCTTTGTCTCCCGCTGTGTCCCCCGCTGTGTCCCGCTGTGTCCGAATGTGTCCCGCTCTGTCCCCGCTGTGTCCCGCTGTGTCCCGCTGTGTCCCCGCTCTGTGCCCGCTGTGTCCCGCTGTGTCCCCCGCTTTGTCCTGCTGTGTCCCCGCAGTGTCCCGCTGTGTCCCACTGTGTCACACCGTGTCCCGTGGTGTCCCTCTTTGTCCCCCGCTGTGTCCACCGCTGAGTCCCCTCTTTGTGGCCGCTGTGTGCTGCTGTGTCCTCGCTGTGTCCCCCGCTGTCTCCCGCTTTGTCACCCGCTGAGTCCCCTCTGTGTCGCCGCTGTGTCCCCCTGTGTCCTCTCTGTGTCCCCTGCTGTCTCCCGCTTTGTCTCACGCTGTGTTCCGCTGTGTCCCGCTGTGTCCCCGCTGTGTACCCAGCTGTGTCCCGCTGTGTACCCTGCTGTGTCCTGCTATGTTCCCGCAGTGTCCCCGCTGTGTCCCGCTGTGTCCCGCTCTTTCCTCGCTGTGTCCCCAGCTGTGTACCCCACTGTGTTCCGCGTGTCCCTGCTGTATCGATGCTGGGTCCCGCTGGGTACCGCTGTGTCATCCCTGTGTCCCCCGCTGTGTCCCGCTGTGTCCCCCGCTGTGTCTCTGCTGTGTCCCCGCTGTGTCCCGCTGTGTACTGCTGTGTCCCCCGCTGAGTCCCGCTGTGTCCCAATGTGTCCCAATGTGTCCTCGCTCTGTCCCCCGCTGTGTCCAGTTGTGTCCTCCCTGTGCCCCCGCTGTGTCCCGCTTTGTCCCCCGCTGTGTCCCCCGCTATGTCCCGCTGTGTCTCCCGCTGTGTCCCACTGTTTCCTTGCTGTGTCCCAGGCTTTGTGCCGCTGTGTCCTCGCTGTGTCCCCCGCTGTGTCCCGCTGTGTCCCCCGCTTTGTCCCGCTGAGTCCCACTGTGTCCCCACTGTGTCCCGCTGTGTCCCGCTGTGTCCCCGGTGTGCCCTCTGTGTCCCGCTGTGTACCCCGCTGTTTCCAACTGTGTCCCGCTTTGTCCCGCTGTGGCCCTTCTCTGTCTACGCTGTCCCCCGCTGTTTCCCCCGCTGTGTCCCGCTGTGTCCCCCGCTGTGTCACCCGCTATGTCCTCGCTGGGTCCCCCACTGTGTCCCGCTGTGTCCCCCGCTGTGTCCCGCTGTGTCCGACTGTGTCCCGCTCTGTCCCCACTGTGTCCCGCTGTGTCCCGCTGTGTCCCCTCTGTGTGCCCGCTGTGTCCCGCTGTGTACCCCGCTGTGTCCAGCTGTGTCACCGCTGTGTCCCGCTGTGGCCCTTCTCTGTCTCCGCTGTGTCCCACTGTGTCCCCCGCTTTGTCCCGCTGTGTCCCGCTGTGTCCCCCACTTTGTCCTGCTGTGTCCCCACAGTGTCCCGCTGTGTCCCACTGTGTCACACTGTGTCTCATGGTGTCCCCGCTGTGTCCCGCTGTGTCCCGCTGTTTCCCCCGCTGTGTCCCCCGCTATGTCCTGCTGTGTCCCCCACTGTGTCCCGCTCTATCCTTGCTGTGTCCCCCACTGTGTCCCCCGCTGAGTCCCCGCTGTGTAACCGCTGTGTCCCGCTGTTTCCTCGCTGTGTCCCCTGCTGTCTCCGTCTCTGTCCCCCGCTTTGTCTCACGCTTTGTCCCTGGTGTGTCCCACTGTGTCCCGCTGAGTCCGGCTGTGCCCCCACTGTGTCCCGTTGTGTCCACAGCTATGTACCACGCCTTGTAACGCTGTGTCCCCGC
>NW_012317383.1:0-1933 GCF_000151885.1 Dipodomys ordii
GAACAAGCAGATGCTGTTGTTAAGCTGAATCAGAGGGAGAAGCATTATTAGAAGCAGAAGAAGATGAAGATGCAAAAGGAGAACCTGAAGCAGAATGAGAAGTTGGAGTATCTGAAGAAGAAGAATTTTTAGAAGAAGAAAGAGAATCTGTTAGGAGAAGCAGAAGCAGAAAGAGAAGTAAAAGTTGAAGGAGAAGCAGAAGAATCAGAAGTAGCAGAAGCATTAGCAGTAGAAGCTGTAGATGCAGAAGCTGAAAGAGAAGCAGATGGAATAGCAGAAGATCGAGAAGGAGAAACAGAAGGAGAAGCAGAAGAAGAAGCAGGATAAGAAGAAGAAGCAGAAGTAGACGGAGAAGCAGAAGAAGGCGAAGGAGAAGCCGGAGCAGAAGAAGAAGCAGAAGGAAAAGCAGGAGAAGCAGAAGAAGCAGAAGCAGAAGAAGAAGCAGAAGTAGGAGAAGGAGAAGGAGAAGGAAGGGCAGCAGAAGCAATACAAAAGCAGAAGGAGAAGCAGAAGGATGAGAAGAAGAAAGAGAAGCAGGAAAAGCACAAATGCAGAATCAGGAGAAGTAGCAGCAGGAGAAACAGAAGCAGAAGCAGATGCAGAACGAGAAGCAGGAGAAGCAGAAGAAGCAGAAGCAGAAGGAGAAGCAGAAGTAGGAGAAGGAGAAGGAGAAGGAATGGCAGCAGAAGCAATAGGAGAAGCAGAAGGAGAAGCAGAACAGAATGAGAAGCAGAAAGAGAAGCAGTAGAAGCAGAAGAAGCAGGAAAAGCAGAAGTAGAAGAAAGAGAAGAAGAAGAAGAAGAAGAAGAAGAAGAAGAAGAAGAAGAAGAAGAAGAAGAAGAAGATGAAGATAAGGAAGATGAAGAGGAAGCAGCAGCATAAGGAGTAGCATAAGGAGAAGCATTAGAAGCAGAAGCAGCAGAAGCAGAAGCAGAAGAAAAAGAATAAGCAAAAGAAGCAGAAGCAGAAGCACTGGGAGAAGCAGAAGAAGGAGAAGGAGAAGGAGCATCAGAAGGAGAAGCAGAAGCAGAAAGAAAAGCAGAAACAGAAGGAGAACACGAAGGAGAAGCAGGAGAATCAGAAGAAGCAGAAGTAGAAGCAGAAAGAGGAGAAGAACGAGAAGCAGAAGTAGAATCAGAAGAAACAGAAGAAGAAGAAGCAGAAGAAACAGAAGCAAAAGAAAGAGAAGAAGGAGAAGAGCAGAAGCAGAAGCAGAAGGAGAAGCAGAGGAAGAAGGAGAAGCGGAAAGAGAAGCAGGAGAAGCATAAGAAGCAGGAGAAGCAGAAGAAGAAGACGGAGAAGGCGAAAGAGAAGGATTAGGAGTAGGAGAAGCAAAAGGATAAGCAGAAGCAGAAAGAGACGCAGAAGGAGAAGCAGCACGAGAAGTAGGAGAAGAAGGAGAAGCAGAAGCAGGAGAAGCAGAAGAAACAGAAGACGCAGAAGCAGAATGAGAAGCAGAAGGAGAAATTGAAGCAGAAGCAGAAGGAGAAGCAGAAGAAGGAGAAGGAGAAACAGAAAGAGAAGCAGAAAGAGAAGCAGAACGAGAAGCAGGAGAAGCAAATGCAGGAGAAGCAGAAGCAGAAGAAACAGAAGGAGAAGAAGCAGAAGGAGAAGCAGAAACAGAAGGAAAAGCAGAAAGAGAAGCAGGAGAAGCAGAAGAAGCAGCAGCAGGAGAAGCAGAAGCAGAAGAAGCCGAAGAAGCAGAAGCAGAACTTGAAGCAGAAGGAGAAGCAGGAGAAGCAGAAGAAGCAGAATCTGGAGAAGCAGAAGGAGAAGCAGAAGGAGAAAGAGAAGCAAAAGCAGAAGAGGAAGCAGAAGGAAAAGCAGAAGAAACAGAAGAAGCAGAGGCAGTAGCAGAAGAAGCAGAAGATGCAGAAGCCGAAGGAGAAGCAGAAGGAAAAGCAGAAGAACGAGAAGGAGAAGGAGAAATGAT
>NW_012317385.1:0-1933 GCF_000151885.1 Dipodomys ordii
TGAGGACTAGAGGACAGGTGTGAGCACCAGTGCCCAGCTGATATGGCCTTTCACACAGTGGGCTAGGAGCTCTGAAAGCTTTCTTTATTTTTCTATACAGTACTGGAGCTTGAACACAGGGCCTGAGCTCTGGTCTCTTAACTTTTTCACTCAAGGTTAGCACTTTACCACTTGAGCCACAGCTCCATTTCTGGCTTTTGGTAGTTCATCGGCAAGAAGAGTCTCACTAACTTTCCTCCCCTGAGCTGGCTTGATACAAGATATCTATTTCAGTCTCCTGAGTAGCTAAGATTTACAGGGGTTGAGCTACTGGTGGCATTGGGCTAGAAGCTTTCCTTAAGCAAGCATTATTCCCTGCATTTGCCCTGAATCTTACATGCAAAGGAGGTCTGAGGGTCAGGAGCTGTTAAAAATAAGCTCCCAGCCACAGGAAATGGATGGGGTCCCTGGTAAAATCTGAGCTAATCTTCACCCTGGGCCCAAGACAACAAAAATGTAGTATGAGCATCAATAATGAAGACAAAATAGGAAAGATCATGAGAAATGTGTAAACATCTTGCAGACAGAAATCATTTGACAGAATTTTGATTCATGAGAGGGAAAAGTCACAGTATGATTTGTACAGTCTCATTGTAGTCATTTGTGTTGAAACTTGGCTATTGGGTAACGTGTGAAAGAGCAGACTGGACTACCTGACAGTGCAGACATTGCCTGTGACTATGCACTATCCCACTCTGCAAAAATCTAAAATAGTGCTTGTTAATTAAAAAAAAAAACCTCGTTAGCGACTGGTGCACACAGACTGGGGTCCTTATTTTGAGGCTTCAGACCAGTGTTTTGTTTATAACCACTCCTATTTTATCCCTCTTCCTTTGTGCAGCTATATATTATTTAGCTGGCGCCAAGCCAAGGCTTTGAACTAGACCCTTGCCTAAATCCCTCCCTTTTTTCAGCTACAGCTCATTTCACATGCTATCAATGTTTTAGCATTGTCTTCCTATTCTCCACAAGAAAACACTTATATTCATGTAAACCCACTACAAATAACCTAGGTAGATAAGGGAGTAAGGGTTTAGCATTGGCTTAGGCTCTCATCTGTAGGTTTGCTCCCTAATAAATCTGTGCTACACTATCTCTTTTTTCTTCATGGCTTTTGAGTCTGACAAATGATTGATTTGTTTTGATGTAATCCCATTTATCCAAAATTACTTTGGAAGTTTTGACCTGTGACAAGGGGCCCTCGTGTTTCCCCTAACCTTTCCTGTAACAGTCTCAAGTTATGCGGACTTACATTGAGGTCTTCGATCCATTTGGGATCAATTCTGGTGCAGGGGAATATATAAGGATCTAACTAAAGTTTTCTGTGTACAGACAATTCTTTCAGCACAATTTTTTTGGGAGTCTAGTCGTGGGGCCTGAACTCTCGGCCTGGGTGCTGTCCCTCAGCTCTTCAGATCAAGGCTAGCGCTCTACCACTTGAGCCACAGCCCCACTTCTGGCTTTTTTCTTTTTGCTTATGTGGTGCTGAAGAATTGAACGCAGGGCCTCAGGCATGGAAGGAAACTGAGCTACCTTCCTAGCCCCTCAGCACAATTTTTTGAAGAGGCTGTCTTTCTTCCATCCTGGGTTTCTGACTTACCTATCAAAGATTATGTGCCTGTAGGAGTGGCTTCATTTCTGGGCCTTCAGTTCTGTTGTATTGATGAAATTCTGTGCTTCCTTTGGAAAGAATGGCATTACCCGTTCCTGAGGAATGGGAAAGACTGGAAAACGATATTAAATGAAAATAAGCCAGATCCATTTAATATATGCTGCAAAGTTCTCCTCATTTGAAATAACTACACTATGTGCATAAATCTACAGTTAATCCATAAGATAGTAAACCGACAAATATTTCCTCTTGACATGATTAACTAACTGCATTCTAAGTATT
>NW_012317386.1:0-1932 GCF_000151885.1 Dipodomys ordii
TCATTGCTATCTTATCTCAGCTCTCTGTTCTGCTCTACTACTCTCTATGCTCTCTCTCTCTCTCTCTCTCTCTCTCTCTCTCTCTCTCTCTCTCTCTCTCTCTCTCTTCTCTTCTTCTGCTTCTGCTTTTCCTGCTTCTTCTGCTTCTACTGCTTCTCTTTCTGCTTCACATTCTGCTTCTGCTTCTCCTTCTGCTTCTCCTATTCCTTCTGCTGCCCTTCCTTCTCATTCTCCTTCTCCTACTTTTGCTTCTCCTGCTTTTGCTTCTTCTGCTTCTCCTGCTTCTCCTTCTGCATCTCCTTCTGCTTCTGCTTCTCCTTCTGCTGCTCCTTCTCCTTCTTCTTCTTCTGCTTCTCCTGCTGCTTCTTCTTCTGCTTCTTCTGCTTTTTCTGTTTCTTCTTCTTCTTCTTCAGCTTCTGCTTCTTCTGCTTCTCCTTTTGCTTCTGCTTCTCCGTCTGTTTCTGCTTCTGCTCTTCTCCTTCTTCTCTTTCTTCTGCTTCTGCTTCTCCTGCTTCTTCTTCTTCTGCTTCTCCTACTTTTCTTTCTGCTTCTCCGTCTCATTCTCCTTCTCCTTCAATTTCTCTTTCTTGTGCTTATCATTCTGCTTCTGCTTCTCCTGCTTCTGCTTCTTCTGTTACTCCTTCTGCTTCTCCTTCTCCTTCTGCTTCTCTTTCTGCTTCTGATTCTCCTTCTGCTCCTCCTACTCCTAATCCTTCTCTTTCTCCTTCTTCTTCTTCTGCTTCTCGTTCTGCTTCTGTTTCTTCTGCTTGTTCTGTTTCTTCTGCTTCTGCTTTTCTAGTTTCTGCTGCTTCTGCTTCTCCTTCTGCTTCAGGTTCTCCTTCTGCTTCTTGGGCTTCTTCTGTTTCTTCTGCTTCTGCTTCTCCTGCTACAGCTTCTTCTGCTTCTCTTTCTGCTTCTCCTTCTGCTTCTGCTTCTCCTTCTGCTCCTTCTCTTTCTTCTGTTTCTTCTTCTTCTTCTTCTGCTTCTCCCGCTTCTGCTTCTCCTGCTTGTCCTTCTCCTTCTGCTTCTCCTTCTCCTTCTTCTCCTTCTCTTTCTGCTTCTACTGCTGCTTGTTCTGATTCTCCAACTTCTCCTTCTTCTTCTCCTTCTGTTTCTGCTTCTCTTTCTGCTTCTGCATCTCCTTCTGCTTCACCTTCTGCTGCTCTTTCTCCTTCTTCTGTTTCTCCCTCTGCTTCTGCTTCTTATGCTTCTTCTTTATCTTCTGCTTCTGCTTCTCCTTCTGCTTCTGCTTCTCCTTCTGCTCCTTCTCTTTCTTCTGTTTCTTCTTCTTCTTCTTCTTCTTCTTCTTCTTCTTCTTCTTCTTCTTCTTCTTCTTCTTCTTCTTCTTCTTCTTCTTCTTCTTCTTCTTCTTCTTCTTCATCTTCTTCTTGTTCTTCTCTTCTTGTTCTTCTTCTTCTTGTTCTTCTTCTTCTTGTTCTTCTTCTTCTTCTTCTTCTTATTCTACTTCTTCTTCTTCTCTTTCTTCTGCTTATGATTTTCCTGCTTCTTCTGCTTCTACTGCTTCTCCTTCTGCATCTTCTGCTGCTTCTGCTTCTCCTTCTGCTGCTTCTTTTGCTTCTGCTTCTCCTTCTTCTGCTTCTCCTTCTGCTTCTCCTTCTGTTGCTCCTTCTCCTTCTTCCTCTGATTCTTCTTCTTATGCTTATTCCTTTTCTTCTGCTTCTGCTTCTCCTGCTTCTGCTTCTTCTGCTTTTACTGCTTCTCCTTATGCTTCTCCTTCTCCTTCTTCTTCTTCTTCTTCTTCTTCTTCTTCTTCTTCTTCTTCTTCTTCTTCTTCTTCTTCTTCTCTTTCTTCTGCTCATGATTTTCCTGCTTCTTCTGCTTCTACTGCTTCTCTTTCTGCTTCTCATTCTGCTTCTGCTTCTCCTTCTGCTTCTCCTATTGCAAAACTGCATGCTCTTCCTTCTCCTTCTC
>NW_012317387.1:0-1932 GCF_000151885.1 Dipodomys ordii
TTCTCCTTCTTTTGCTTCTCCTTTTGCTTGGGCTTCTTCTGCTTTTCTCTGCTTCTCCTTCTGCTTCTGCTTCTTCTGCTTCTCCTGCTTCTCCTTCTGCATCTTCTTCTGCTTCTCCTTCTCCTTCTTATGCTTCTCCTTCTGATTCTCCTTCTGCTTCTTCTTATTCTGCTTTACCTGCTTCTCTTTCTGCTTCTCCTTCTGCTTCTCCTTCTCTTTCTCCTTCTCCTTCTTGTTCTTCTGCTTTTCCTTCTGCTTCTGCTACAACTGCTACTGCTTCTGCTTCTTCTGTTTCTTCTGCTTCTCCTTCTGCTTTTGATTCTCTTTCTGCTTCTGCTTCTCCTTCTGCTTCTCATTCTGCTTCTCCAGATTCTGCTTCTTCTGCTTCTCCTGCATCTCCTTCTGCTTCAGGTTCTGCTTCTGCTTCTTCGGATTCTTATGCTTCTGCTTCTCCTGCTTCTGCTTCTTCTGCTTCCTCTCCTTCTCTTTCTGCTTCTGCTTCTGTTTCTGCTTCTCCTGCTTCTGCTTCTTGTCCTTCTCCTGTTTCTTCTGCTTCTGCTTCTCCCGTTTCTGCATCTCCTGCTTCTCCTTCTGCTGCTCTTTCTGCTTCTCCTTCTGCTTTTCCTTCTCCTGCTCCTTCTTCTGCTTCTCTTTCGGCTTCTCCTTCTGTTTCTCCTTCTCCTTCTCCTTCTCGTTCTTCTGCTTTTCCTTCTGCTTCTCCTTCTGCTTCTGCATCTTCTGCTTCTTCTGCTACTGCCTCTGCTTCTTCTGTTTCTTCTGCTTCTCCTTATGCTTTTCCTTCTCTTTCTGCTTCTGCTTCTCCATCTGCTTCTCCAGGTTCTGCTTCTTCTGCTTCTCCTGCTTCTCCTTCTAATTCAGGTTCTGCTTATGCTTCTTCGGCTTCTTCTGCTTCTGCTTCTCCTGCTGCTGCTTCTTCTGCTTCTCCTGCTTCTCTTTCTGCTTTTCCTTCTGTTTCTGCTTCTTCTTCTGCTTCTGCTTCTTCTCCTTCTGTTTCTTCTGCTTCTGCTTCTCCTTCTGCTTCTCCTATTGATTCTGCTGCCCTTCCTTCTCCTTCTCCTTCTCCTACTTCTGCTTCTCCTTCTGCTTCTGCTTCTTCTGATTCTCCTGCTTCTCCTTCTGCATCTTCTTCTGCTTCTGCTTCTTCTTCTGCTTCTTCTTCTGCTTCTGCTTCTCCTTCTTCTGCTTCTCCTCCTGATTCTCCTTCTGCTTCTCCTTCTGCTGCTCCTTCTCCTTCTTCTGCTTCTCCCTCTGCTTCTGCTTCTTATGCTTCTTCTTTTTCTTCTGGTTCTGCTTCTCTTGCTTCTGATTCTTATGCTTCTTCTTCTTCTTCTTCTTCTTCTTCTTCTCCTTCTTCTTCTTCTTCTTCTTCTTCTTCTTCTTCTTCTTCTTCTTCTGCTTCTACTTCTGCTTCTTCTGATTCTCCTGCTTCTCCTTCTTGTTTTCCTTCTGTTTCTGCTTCTCTTTCTGCTTCTGCTTCTCCTTCTGCTGCTCCTTCTCCTTCTCCTTCTTCTGCTTCTCCCAGTGCTTCTGCTTCTGCTTCTTTTCCTTATTCTTTTTCTTCTGCTTCTGCTTCTCCTGCTTCTGCTTCTTCTGCTTCTACTGCTTCTCCTTATGCTTCTTCTTCTTCTTCTTCTTCTTCTTCTTCTTCTTCTTCTTCTTCTTCTTCTTCTTCTTCTTCTTCTTCTTCTTCTTCTTCTTCTTCTTCTTCGTCTTCTTCTTCTTCTTCTTCTTCTCCTTCTTCTTCTTCTTCTTCTTCTTCTTCTTCTTCTTCTTCTTCTTCTTCTTCTTCTTCTTCTTCTTCTTCTGCTTCTTCTTCTGCTTCTTCTGCTTCTTCTTCTGCTTCTTCTGCTTCTGCTTCTCCTGCTTCTTCTGCTTCTACTGCTTCTGCTGCTGCTGCTCCTTCTGCTGCTG
>NW_012317388.1:0-1932 GCF_000151885.1 Dipodomys ordii
CATTCAGGACGTGGGGGGTGTTTGTTTAATCATTATTATTATATGATGAAAACTAAGAAGAGGACGGGGGGCAGCTTCCATAAGCAGAGCTGCCAGCAGCATCTGCAGCAGCAGCTCTTCTTCTTCTGAAGCATAAGAAGAAGAAGAAGAAGAAGAAGAAGAAGAAGAAGAAGAAGAAGAAGAAGGAGAAGAAGAAGAAGAAGAAGAAGAAGAAGAAGAAGAAGAAGAAGGAGGAGGAGGAGGAGGTAGAGGAGGTGGAGGAGGAGGACGAGGAGGAGGAGAAGGAGTAGCAAAGGGAGAAGCAGGAGAAAAAGAAGGAGAAGCAGAAAGAGAAGGATTAGGATTAGGAGAAGTAGAAGGATAACAGAAGCAGAAGGAGAAGAAGAAGGAGAAGCAGAAGTAGAAGCAGAAGAAGCAGAAGCATGAGAAGCAGAAGAAGAAGCAGAATGAGAAGCAGAAGAAGGAGAAATTGAAGCAGAAGTAGAAGGAGAAGCAGAAGAAGAAGGAGAAGCAGAAGAAGGAGAAGGAGAAGCAGAAGCATGAGAAGCAGAAGAAGAAGCAGAATGAGAAGCAGAAGAAGGAGAAATTGAAGCAGAAGTAGAAGGAGAAGCAGAAGAAGAAGGAGAAGCAGAAGAAGGAGAAGGAGAAGCAGAAGAATAATAAGCAGAAGCAGAAGGAGCAACCGCAGCAGCAGCAGCAGCAGCAGCAGCAGCAGCAGCAGCAGCAGCAGCAGCAGAAGAAGAAGAAGAAGAAGAAGAAGAAGAAGAAGAAGAAGAAGAAGAAGAAGAAGAAGAAGAAGAAGAAGAAAAAGAAGAAGAAGAAGAAGAATCAGAAGAAGGAGAACCAGAATGAGAAGCAGAAGGAGAAGGAGAAGCAGGAAAATCAGAAGAAGGAGATGCAGAAGAAGCAGAAGGGGAAGCAGACAAGGAGAAGCAGAACAAGTAGAAGCAGAAGCAGAAGGAGATACAGAAGGAGAAGCAGAAGTAGAAGGAGAAGCACAAGCAGAATGAGAAGCAGAAGCAGAAAGAGAAGCAAAAGCAGAAGGAGAAGCAGAAGGAGAAATAGAAGAAACAGAAGACGCAGACGCAGTAGCAGAAACAGCAGAAGATGCAGAAGCAGAAGGAGAAGCAGAAGGAAAAGCAGAAGAACGAGAAGGAGAAAGAGAAACAGAAGGAGAAGCAAAAAGAGAAGCAGAACAAGGAGCAGGAGAAGGAAAAGCAGCAGGAGAAGGAGAAAGAGCAGCAGAAGGAGAAGCAGGAGAAGCAGAAACAGGACAAGCATAAGCAGAAGAAACAGGAGAAGGACAAGAAGCAGAAGTAGAAGGAGAAGCAGAAACAGAAGGAAAAGCAGAAGGAGAAGCAGGAGAAGCAGAAGAAGCAGCAGCCGGAGAAGCAGAAGCAGAAGAAGCCGAAGATGCAGAAGCAGAACCTGAAGCAGAAGGAGAAGCAGGAGAAGGAGAAGAAGCAGAATCTGGAGAAGCAGAAGGAGAAGCAGAAGCAGAAAGAGGAGCAGACGAAGAGAAGCAGAACGAGAAGCAGGAGAAGCAGAAGAAGAAGAAACAGAAGAAGGAGAAGTAGCAGAAGCAAAAGGAGAAGCAGAGGGAGAAGCAGAAAGAGAAGCAGAAACAGAAGGAGAAGCAGAAAGAGAAGGAGGGGAAGCAGAAGAAGCAGAAGCATAAGAATCCGAAGAAGCAGAAGCAGAACCTGAAGCAGGATTAGTAGAAGAAGCAGAATCTGGAGAAGCAGAATGAGAAGCAGAAGGAGAAGCAGAAGCAGAAAGAGAATCAAAAGCAGAAGTAGAAGCCGAAGAAACAAAAGAAGCAGAAGCAGTAGTCGTTGTAGCAGAAGCAGAAGGAAAAGCAGTAGGAAAAGCAGAAAAACGAGAAGGAGAAGGAGAAGCAGAAGGAGAATCAGAAGGAGAAGCAGAAGAAGG
>NW_012317389.1:0-1932 GCF_000151885.1 Dipodomys ordii
TGAAGCTGAAGAAGCAGAATCAGAATAATGAAGCAGATGGAGAAACAGAAGAAGCACAATATGAAGAAGAAGCAGAAGAAACAGAAATAGTAGAATAAGCAGAAGCAGAAGCAGCAGGAGAAGCAGAAGAAGAAGATGGAGAAGGCGAAAGAGGAAGATTAGGAGTAGGAGAAGCAAAAGGATAAGCAGAAGCAGAAAGAGTCGCAGAAGGAGAAGCAGCAAGAGAAGCAGGAGAAGCAGAAGAAACAGAAGGCGCAGAAGCAGAATGAGAAGCAGAAGGAGAAATTGAAGCAGAAGCAGAAGGAGAAACAGAAGCAGAAGGAGAAGCAGAAGAAGGAGAAGGAGAAGCAGAAAGAGAAGCCGAACGAGAAGCAGGAGAAGCAGAAGCAGGAGAAGCAGAAACAGAAGAAACAGAAGAAGGAGAAGAAACAGAAGGAGAAGCAGAAACAGAAGGAAAAGCAGAAAGAGAAGCAGGAGAAGCAGAAGAAGCAGCAGCAGGAGAAGCAGAAGCAGAAGAAGCAGAAGCAGAACCTGAAGCAGAAGGAGAAGCAGGAGAAGCAGAATCTGGAGAAGCAGAAGGAGAAGCAGAAGCAGAAAGAGAAGCAAAAGCAGAAGGAGAAGCAGAACTAGAAGCAGAAGAAACAGAAGAAGCAGAGGCAGTAGCAGAAGAAGCAGAAGATGCAGAAGCAGAAGGAGAAGCAGAAGGAATAGCAGAAGAACGAGAAGGTGAAGGAGAAGGAGAAACAGAAGGAGAAGCAGAAAGAGAAGCAGAAGAAGGAGCAGGAGAAGGAAAAGCAGCAGGAGAAGCAGAAAGAGCAGCAGAAGGAGGAGCAGGAGATGCAGAAACAGGAGAAGCATAAGCAGAACCAACAGGAGAAGTACAAGAAGCAGAAGCAGAAGGAGAAGCAGATACAGAAGGAGAAGTAAAAAGAGAAGGAGGGGAAGCAGAAGAAGATGAAGCAGGAGAAGCAGAAGCATAAGAATCTGAAGAAGCAGAAGGAGAACCTGAAGCAGAAGGAGAAGCAGGAGAAGCAGAAGAAGCAGAATCTGGAGAAGCAGAAGGAGAAGCAGAAGGAGAAGCAGAAGCAGAAAGAGAATCAAAAGCAGAAGGAGAAGCAGAAGAAACAGAAGAAGTAGAAGCAGTAGCAGTGGTAGCAGAAGTAGAAGGAGAAGCAGAAGGAAAAGCAGAAGAACAAGAAGGTGAGGGAAACAGAAGGAGAAGCAGTAGGAGAATAAGAAGGAGAAGCAGAAGAAGGAGATGCAGAAGCAGAAGAAGATGCAGAAGGAGAAGCAGAAGAAGCAGAAGCAGAACGAGAAGCAGGAAAAGCAGAAGAAGCAGAAGCAAAAGGAGAAGCAAAAGAAGGAGAAGGAGAAGCAGAGGCAGAAGAAGAAGCATAAGGAGAAGCACAAGCAGAAGGAGATGCAGAAGGAGAAGCAGGAGAAGCAGAAGAAGCAGAAGATGAAGGAGAAGCAGAAGTAGGAGAAGGAGAAGGAGGAGAAGCAGAAGCAGAAGGAGAAGCAGAAGCGGAATGAGAAGCAGAAAGAGAAGCAGGAGAAGCACAAGAAGCAGAAGCAGCCGAAAGAGAAGAAGCAGAAGAAGCAGAATCAGAAGCAGAGTAGAAGCAGAAGCAGAAGGAGAAGCAGCAGAAGAAGTAGAACCAGAAATTCAGGCAGGAGAAACAGAAGAAGCAGAAGCAGAAGGAGAAGCAAAAAGAGAAGCAGTAGGAGAAGTAGAAGAAGCAGCAGAAGGAGAAGCAGCAGAAGAAGCAGAAAAACAAGCAGGAGAAGCAGAAGCAGAAAGAGAAGTAGAAGCAGAAGAAGCAGAAACGGAAGAAGAAGCGGTAGAAGCACAAGAAGCTGAAGCAGGAGAAGCAGAAGCAGAAGATAAAGAAGAAGCATAAGAAGCAGAAGCAGAGGGAGACACAGAAGAAG
>NW_012317390.1:0-1932 GCF_000151885.1 Dipodomys ordii
TCTTCAGCTTCTTCTGCTACTGCTTCTGCTTCTTCTGTTTCTTCCGCTTCTCCTTCTGCTTTTGCTTCTCTTTCCGCTTCTGCTTCTCCTTCTGGTTCTCCTTCTTCTTCTCCAGATTCTTCTTCTTCTTCTGCTTTTCCAGCTTCTCCTTCTGCTTCAGGTTCTCCTTTTGCTTCTTCGGCTTCTTCTGCTTCTATTTCTGCTTCTCCTTCTGTTACTGCTTCTCTTTCTGCTTCTGCTTCTTCTCCTGCTTCTATTTCTTCTGATTCTGCTTCTCCTGCTTCTGCTTCTCTTGTTTCTCCTTCTGTTTCTCTTTATGCTTCTCCTTCTGCTTCTCCTTCTTCTGCTTCTACTACTGCTTCTTCTTCTGCTTCTCCTTCTGCATCTTCTTCTGTTTCAATTTCTCCTTCTTCTGCCTTTCATTATGCTTCTGCTTCTCCTGCTTCTGCTTCTTCTGCTTCTCCTGCTTCTCCTGCTTCTCCTTCTCCTTCTCTTTCTGCTTCTGCTTATCCTTCTGTTTCTCCTACGCCTAATCCTTCTCTTTCTCCTTCTTCTTCTTCTGCTTCTCCTGCTGCTTCTTCTTCTGCTTCTTCTGCTTTTTCTGTTTCTTCTTCTGCTTCAGCTTCTGCTTCTTCTGCTTCTCCTTCTGCTTCTGCTTCTCCTTCTGCTTTCTGCTTCTCCTTCTGCTTCTGCTTCTGCTCTTCTCCTTCTTCTGTTTCTTCTGCTTCTGCTTCTCCTTCTGCTTCTTCTTCTGCTTCTCCTACTTCTCCTTCTGCTTCTCCGTCTCATTCTCCTTCTCCTTCAATTTCTCCTTCTTGTGCTTCCATTCTTCTTCTGCTTCTACTGCTTCTGTTTCTTCTGTTTCTCTTTCTGCATCCTCTTCTGCTTCTCTTTCTGCTTCTTATTCTGCTTCTGCTCCTCCTACTCCTAATCCTTCTCTTTCTCCTTCTTCTTCTTCTGCTTCTCGTTCTGCTTCTGCTTCTTCTGCTTGTTCTGTTTCTTCTGCTTCTGCTTTTCCAGCTTCTGCTGCTTCTGCTTCAGGTTCTCCTTCTGGTTCTTGGGCTTCTTCTGTTTCTTCTGCTTCTGCTTCTCCTGCTACTGCTTCTTCTGCTTCTCTTTCTGCTTCTCCTTCTGCTTCTGCTTCTCCTTCTGCTCCTTCTCTTTCTTCTGTTTCTTCTTCTTCTTCTGCTTCTCCCGCTTCTGCTTCTTCTGCTTCTCCTGCTTGTCCTTCTCCTTGTGCTTCTCCTTCTCCTTCTTCTCCTTCTCTTTCTTGCTTCTGCTTCTTCTGATTCTCCAACTTCTCCTTCTTCTTCTCCTTCTGCTTCTGCTTCTCCTTCTGCTTCTTCTCTTTCTTCTGTTTCTTCTTCTTCTTCTGCTTCTCCCGCTTCTGCTTCTTCTGCTTCTCCTGCTTGTCCTTCTCCTTGTGCTTCTCCTTCTCCTTCTTCTCCTTCTCTTTCTGCTTCTGCTTCTTCTGATTCTCCAACTTCTCCTTCTTCTTCTCCTTCTGTTTCTGCTTCTATTTCTGCTTCTGCATCTCCTTCTGCTTCACCTTCTGCTGCTCCTTCTCCTTCTTCTGTTTTTCCCTCTGCTTCTGCTACTTATGCTTCTTCTTTTTCTTCTGGTTCTGCTTCTCCTGCTTCTGCTTCTTATGCTTCTACTGCTTCTTCTTCTTCTTCTTCTTCTTCTTCTTCTTCTTCTTCTTCTTCTTCTTCTTCTTCTTCTTCTTCTTCTTCTTCTTCTTCTTCTTCTTCTTCTTCTTCTTCTGCTTCTGCTTCTGCTTCTGCTTCTGCTTCTGCTTCTTCTGCTTCTACTTCTCTTTCTGCTTCTGCTTCTCCTGCTTGTTTTTCTGCTTCTTCTGCTGCTTCTCCTGCTGGTTCTTCTACTTCTTCTTCTGCTTCTCTTTAAGCTTCTCCTTCTGCTTCTGCTTCTGCA
>NW_012317391.1:0-1932 GCF_000151885.1 Dipodomys ordii
CAGATCACCAAGTCAAACTTACGTGAGCATTTATATTACTTGTTACAAATTACTTTTAGTCATCAAAATACCAGCAATAGGGGCTGGGAAGGTGGCTCAGTGGTAGAGCGCTTGCCTTGCATGCATGAGGCCCTGGGTTTGATTCCTTAGCACCACATAAGCAAAAAAGAAAAAAGCCGGAAGTGGTGCTGTGGCTCAAGTGGTAGAGCGCTCGCCTTGAGCTGAAGAGCTGAGGGACAGCACCCAGGCCCAGAGTTTAGGCCCCACGACCGGACCAAAAAAAAAAATACCAGCAACACTATCAGCAAAATATGGGAAAACCAGTATTACTCAATTTTCATTCATTTGAAAGGAAACCAACTGCATCATCAATAAATTTTTGTTTACTTCAAAAAGTAAATGCTTGGGACTGGGAAAGTGGCTCAGTGGTAGAGTGCTTGCCTTGCATGCATGAAGCCCTGGCTTCGATTCCTCAGCCCACATAAGCAGAAAAAGCCAAGAGTGATGCTGTGGCTCAAGTGGTAGAGCACCTGCCTTGAGCTGAAGAGCTGAGGGACAGCACCTAGGCCCAGAGTTCAGGCCCCACAACCAACCAAAAAAAATCTCTCAAATTTTAATTTTTATATCTGCATAAAGAGAAGTAAGCTTTCTACTCCTATGTTTATCCTTTCAACTCCAGTGATATGTTTATCTGTTGTTTAACATGTTTAATATTGTTTTTATTATTATTGCATTTATAAAATATTTAGTTTTATACTACTTTGATAATTATTCATGTTTATTCTTATAGACACAATCTAAAAATTTCTAAAGATAACTGTGGTTACTCTTATGCTGGCTTAACTTATTAGCTATTACAGTGGTCAGTATTGGTTACTAGCATGACTGGATTGAAAGATGTTTAAGAGATTAGTAAAATGCCCTCCTGGTGTGTGTCTAGAAAGATGATTTTTAGTTGACTGATTTGACTTATAAATGGTTCAAACCCAATGATAGTTTCAATAAGCTATAGGTAGGTGGTGGAACTGTAGAGGTAGTACCTTGTGGGGGAAGTAGGTCATTTGATCTAATGTAGGTCAGTGTCTTTGAGGTATACGTTGCCTTGACTCTCTTTTCACTGATTTCCTGGCCACCATGAAGGAGGCACCACTTGCCACTTCAATGGCTTCTATCACTGTGATGCTCTGCTTTACCAGGAGCCCATGGCTGAGAGACAAGCAAGTCAAGGGTTGGAACCTCTGAAATCCCAAAATGAAATTCCTTCCTTGAAGTGGTTTCCACCAGGTATTTGTTATGACACTGAAAACTCTTACCACAGATAACACAGTGGCCTTTAAATGATTTCTCAATACTCTAGCAGAATGCATACACCTGTTTCTAAGCATGAAGGGAGAGAAAGTTTTCACATTGCCTAAATAAATCCCACTCACCTATTAATGTTGATTCCAGAGAAAGTTTCTGTGATGATATATACTTTCTAGGGTTTAGTTTGGATTTTTTCATATTAATTGATGTTTGAATAATCATTACTTTCGTAAAATTCTCAATGCCTTGTATCTGAAAGTTGATAGAATCCAAAGTTATTTCTGAGCACATGTCACACAATTAAATGTTTCTATGATAAGGCTCCGTATTTCAGGTCCTTTCTAAACATGTAAGAGAAAATTGAAAAGATTGATAAATCAATACAAACAAGACAAAGATACCAAAATTCCAGAGTGAGTTGATTTTATGGAGGTCAACATTCTGCATACTCTTATGGACTTTAAAAATATTTTGTTGCTCTTCAAATGAAGAGATGATAGACTTATCTATGAGCTTTAAAAATTATTTTAAAAAGTAAATTAAAAAATAAAAAAGATCATGGCAGACAGAAAGTTTAAAAATCCAATGGGCTTCAAAATTGTCCTTTGTTTCAACTTGAAAAATACA
>NW_012317392.1:0-1932 GCF_000151885.1 Dipodomys ordii
ATCTTCTTCTTCTTCTTCTTCTTCTTCTTCTTCTTCTTCTTCTTCTTCTTCTTCTTCTGTTTCTTCTGATTCTACTTCTGCTTCTCCTTCTTCTACTTCTCTTTCTGTTTCTACTTCTGATTCTCCTGCTTCTCCGTTTGTTCTCCTTCTGTTTCTGCTTCTCTTTCTGCTTCTGCTTCTCCTTCTGCTTCTCCTTCTACTTCTCCTTCTTCTGCTTCTCCCACTGCTTCTGCTTCTGCTTCTTTTGCTTATTCTATTTCTTCTGCTTCTCCTGCATCTACTGCTTCTCCTTATGCTTCTTCTTCTTCTTCTTCTTCTTTTTCTTCTTCTTCTTCTTCTTCTTCTTCTTCTTCTTCTTCTTCTTCTTCTTCTTCTTCTTCTTCTTCTTCTTCTTCTTCTTCTTCTTCTCTTTCTTCTGCTTCTCCTGGTTTTTCTGCTTCTACTGCTTCTCTTTTTGCTTCTCATTCTGCTTCTGCTTCTCCTTCTGCTTCTCCTATTGCTTCTGCTGCCCTTCCTTCTCCTTCTCCTACTTCTGTTTCTCCTTCTGCTTCTGCTGCTTCTCCTGCTTCTCCTTCTGCATCTTCTTCTGCTTCTGCTTCTCCTTCTGCTGCTTCTTCTGCTTCTGCTTCTGCTTCTGCTTCTCCTTCTGCTTCTCCTTCTGCTTCTCCTTCTCCTTCTGCTCCTTCTCCTTCTTCTGCTATCTCCCTCTGATTCTGCTTCTTATGCATATTCTTTTTCTTCTGCTTCTGCTTCTCCTGCTTCTGCTTCTTCTGCTTCTCCTTATGCCTCTCCTTCTCCTCCTCCACCTCCTCCTCAATCTGGTTCTTCATCTTGTTCTTCAAGTTCTTGATCATGTTATTCTTCTTGTTAATCTTCATCTTCTTCTCTCTCTCTCTCTCTCTCTCTCTCATCTTCTTCGTCTCTCTTCTTCTTCTTCTCTTTCTTCTGCTTCTACTTTTCCTGCTTCTTCTGCTTCTACTGCTTCTCTTTCTGCTTCTCATTCTGCTTCTGCTTCTCCTTCTGCTTCTCCTATTTCTTCTGCGGCTCTTCCTTCTCCTACATCTACTTCTCCTTCTGCTTCTGCTTCTTCTGCTTCTCCTGCTTCTCCTTCTGCATCTTCTTCTGCTTCAGCTTCTCCTTCTGTTGCTTCTTCTGCTTCTGTTTCTCCTTCTGCTTCTCCTTCTGCTTCTTCTGCTTCTGCTTCTCCTTCAGCTTCTCATTCAGCTTCTCCTGATTCTGGTTCTTCTGCTTCTCCTGCTTCCGCTTTTGCTTCAGGTTTTGCTTCTGCTTCTTCGGATTCTTATGCTTCTGCTTCTCCTGCTTCTGCTTCTTCTGCTTCCCCTCCTCTTTCTGCTTCTCCTTCTGTTTCTGCTTCTCCTTCTGCTTCTGCTTCTTGTCCTTCTCCTGTTTCTTCTGCTTCTGCTTCTCCTGCTTCTGCTTCTTCTGCTTTTCCTGCTTCTCTTTCTGCTTCTCCTTCTGCTTTTCCTTCTCCTTCTGCTTTTGCTCCTTCTCCTTCTTCTGTTTCTTCTTCTTCTGCTTCTCCCGCTTCTGCTTCTTCTGCTTCTCCTGCTTCTCGTTCTGCTTCTCTTCGTCGGCTTCTCTTTCTACTTCTCCTTCTGCTTCTTCGGATTCTGCTTCTTCTACTTCTTCTCTCCTTCTGCTTCTGCTTCTTCTGCTTCTCCTGCTTCTCCTACTGCATCTCCTTCTGCTTGTGCTTTTCGTCAGCTTCTTCTTCTGCTTCTGCTTCTCCTTCTCCATGTTCTGCTTATCCGTCTGATTCTGCTTCTTCTGCCTTTCCTGATTCTCCTTCTGCTTCTCCTTCTTCTTCTCCTTCTGTTTCTCCTTATCCTTCTCGTTCTTCAGCTATTCCTTAAGCTTCTCAATCTGCTTCTGCATCTTCAGCTTCTTCTGCTACTGCTTCTGCTTCTTCAG
>NW_012317393.1:0-1932 GCF_000151885.1 Dipodomys ordii
TTTATGGGGGTCAAACCTCCATTTCAGAGCTGAATGTCAAGCCATCGTACTAGTCTCTATGTCTGTGTGTAACATTTATAGTCAGGCTCTCTTGTGGTCATGTAGGTCCTGTTGCCCACAGGAGTCACTGGAAGTCCAGTGTACATTTGGTACATGGGTGGAGGGGTTCTCCTGGAGAACCATTTTGGCACTGACAGGCCAGGGATGAGGGCGAGAAGCCAAATAGGAGGCAGCAGTAAAAGTAGGGGAGGCTGCAACAGTGGCTGAAACCCGAAGGGCTACAGCATGGTCACTGCAACCTTTGGAACTCATGCAATCATGGGGAGCTCAATTAGCATGCACAGAGCAGGGAAAAATTGGGTATCCTGAAGCCAACCTCCAGACAGCTGTGGCGGTGCAAACTGAGGAACGATGGCTGAGAGTGGTCAGTCCAGAGGCCCAGTGGCTGGAAGGTAGGTCCACATAATGGTCGCTTAAGCCCTGGAGTCATTTGACAGGGAAAATTTGTTGTTTCTTTTCCCCTGTCTAATCTGCCTTCCTACCATCATCCACACACCTCGCTTCCTCTATAGCATGATCATAGTCAAGAAGCACCCTACTCAGCTTAGAAGATATTTGGCAGTGGGCCCCTAATGATCCCCACCTCTTCAAGAGGCTGCAGCTGGAGCCGTCCTTTGAAAGTCACGTACAAACCCAGTGAGCACTCGAAAGGATGCCTATGCTGCTGAACAGAAGTATGAGAAGCTGAGACCATTTGAATGTGGTGATGGAGGTGTGGCCTCATTGGTAGACTGATAGCCAATGAACCAAATGGTCAGGTCCTGATTTCGAGTCCTCATCTAGAACCAAAGAAGAAAGGGAAAAAAAAGATCCCTTTGTAGCATTTTTTACATTTGACATTTGTTCTTTACTCTCACTAAATACATCTCTATATACCCATAAGAAATAAATTTATTCCTTTGTTGTTGTGCTTTAGTTACATTTTTACATTACTGTATTTAGTAACCCAGGACATCATCAGTCATACTTCCACTCCATTTTTTTTTGTTCTTATCTATTCTAAGAGATTGAAGTCCAGACCAGGGCTCTGGCCATCGTCTCTTTTTGCCCACATCCCTACTTTTTGCCTTTGTATCTTGTGTGTGTGTGTGTGTGTGTGTGTGTGAAAATAACATACATAGGGGTTACAATTACATGGGCAACGTAATGAGTACATTGCATATCAAGCATTGTTGCCTCCTCCTTTGTTTACCCTTACCATC
Source organism: Dipodomys ordii (assembly GCF_000151885.1). Taxonomy (NCBI): domain Eukaryota; kingdom Metazoa; phylum Chordata; class Mammalia; order Rodentia; family Heteromyidae; genus Dipodomys; species Dipodomys ordii. Next base: position 1,263 of record NW_012317393.1, read on the forward strand.
CATTCCCATCTCTTCCCCCCCATCCAGGGCTCCTCCTCCCATCCCCACCCCATCCCATAGTTTCCCTTAATTGCAATAATTAATATATTTCTGACACAAGCAGAAATGGTCAGATAATGAAATGAACCCAGAGATATGGTCTCAATTTTTTTTTCTTGCCTTTGTATCTTTATTGGAGTCTTCGAACCTCATGCAATTTCCTGCCAGAAGTGATCTCCAATGGTGGTTCTCAGATGCAACCTCTAGACATATGAAGTCTTGAGCCAGCAGCAGCCGACTTCTACTGTCATTTATGCTGGTGATCTTCCAAATCATTTCTTAAAATCTAGGCTGTTCCTGCTAGCTTGTAACCCATATCCTTCAGCTCTCACTCTCCATAGAATCAAGAGTTTCAGGTTCAAACCACCAGCCTACAGCTTAAGACTTGTTTCATCTTCGTTTTCCCTTTTATATCTTGATGATTCTTTAGAAATTAAGAGTTTCAATAAAACCATGGACTGGGGGGCTAGGAATGTGGCTTATTTGTAGAATGCTTGCTTACCATGCATGAAGCCCTGGGTTCAATTCTTCAGTACCACATAACAGAAAAAGCCAGAAGTGGCACTTTGCCCAAAGTGTTAGAGCACCAGCCTTGAGGAAAGAAACTCAGGAACACATCTCATGCCCTGAG
>NW_012317395.1:0-1932 GCF_000151885.1 Dipodomys ordii
TAGCGTGGTACACACTGTGGACACAACGGGACACAGTGGGAGCACAGCAGGACACAGCGGGACACAGTGGGACACAGCGGGGAGACAGTAGGGACACAGTTGGGGACACAGCGGGAAACAGCGGGTCACAGCGGGGAACACAGCGGGACACAGCAGGGGACACAGCAAGGACACAGCGGGTCACAGCGGGACACAGCGTGGGACAAAGCAGGAGACAGCGAGGGACAAAGAGAGGACCCAGCTGGACACAGCGGGGTACACAGCGGGACACAGCGGGGGACACAGAAGGGTACACAGCGGGACAAAGCGAGAAACACAGCGAGGTCACACCGGGGGCCAAAGCGGGACAACACGGGACACAGTGTGACACAGTGTGACACAGCGGGGCACTGCAGGGGCACAGCGGGACAAAGCGGGCGACACAGCGGGACACAGCAGGACACAGCGGGAGACACAGCTGGGGACAGCAGGGGACAGAGAGGGGACACAGCGGGAGACACAAAGTGGGACAGCAGGGGACAGAGAGGGGACACAGTGGGACACATCGGGAACACAGCTGGACACAGCGGGGTACACAGCGGGACACAGGGGGCACACAGTGGGGACACAGCGGGGGACAAAGCGGGACACAGCGGGTCACAGCGGGGGACACAGCGGGACACAGCGGGAGACACAGCGGGGGACACCAGGGGACAGAGAGGGGACACAGCGGGACACAGCGTCGATACAGCGGGGACACAGCATTATACAGCGAGGTACACAGCTTTGGACACAACGGGACACAGTGGGGGCACAGCCGGACACAGCGGGACACAGTGGGACACAGCAGGGATAAAGCGTGAGACACAGCGGGGGACAGAGAGGGAGAAAGCAGGGGACACAGCGAGGACACAGCGGGACACAGCGGTGACACAACGGGGACTCAGCGGGGGACACAGCGTGACACAGCGGGGGACACAGTGGGACACTGTGGGGGACACTGCGGGACACAGTGTGGGACAGAGCGTGGGACACAGCGAGACACAGCGGGTACAAAGCTGGACACAGCGGGGTACACACAGGGACACAGCAGGGACACAGCGGGGAAACAGCGAGGACACAGCGGCACACAGTGGGGGACACAGCAAGGACAGAGCGGGACACACAGGGGACAAAGCGGGACATAGCGGGGGACACAGCGGGGACACAGCGGGACACAGTGTGGGACACAGGAAGGACACAGAGGTACACAGCGGGGGACAGAGCGAGGACACATTGGGACACAGCGGGACTCAGCGGGGGACACAGCAGTACACAGCGGGACACAGCGGGACACAGAGTGGTACACAGCGGGACACAGCCGGAAACACAGCGCGGACACAGCGGGACACACCGGGACACAGCGTCAATACAGCAGGGACAGAGAGGGTCACAGCAGGAACACAGCGGGACACAGCGGGACACAGCGGGGGACCCAGCAAGGACACTGCGGGACACAGCGGAGGACACAGCGAGGACACAGCGGGGGACACAGCAGGTGACACAGCGGGACACAGCGGGGAACACAGCGAGGACACAGCGGGACACAGCGGGACACAGCGTCGATACAGAGGGGACTCAGCGGAGGACACAGCGGGGGAAACAGCGGGGGACAAAGTGGGACACCACGGGACACAGTGTGACACAGCAGGACACAGCGGGGACACTGCGGGGACACAGCAGGACGAAGCAGGGGACAGAGCAGTATACAGCAGGACACAGCGGGGACACAGCAGGGACACAGCGGGGGATACAGCGGGACACAGCGGGGAACACAGCGGGGCTCAGAGGGGTACACAGAGGGGTACACAGTGGGACACAGCTGGGAACACAGCGGGTCACAGCGGGACACAGCGGGAACACAGCTGGACACAGCGGGGTACACAGTGGGACACAGGGGGCACACAGTGGGGA
>NW_012317396.1:0-1932 GCF_000151885.1 Dipodomys ordii
GAGACAGAGCGGGACACAGCATTGTTCACATTGGACACAGCGGGGGACAGAGCAGGGACACAGCATTGGTCACAGTGGGACACAGCGGGGATCAGAGCTGGACACAGCGGGGGACACAGCAGCGGACACAGCGGGACACAGCGGGGGACAGAGCGGGACACAGTGGGTGACACAGTGGGACACAGCGGGGGACACAGCGGAACACAGCGTGGTACAAAGCGGGACACAGCGGGGTACACAGCGGGGGACACAACGGGACACAGCAGGGGACACAGAGGGAAACAGAGGGATAGAGCGAGGACAACGCGGGGGACACAGTGGGGGACAGAGCGGGCCACAGCGTGGGACACAGGGAAGACACAGCGGGACACAGCAGGGACACAGCGGTGACACTTCGGGGACAAAGCGGGACACAGCGGGACACAGCGCGACACAGCGGGGGACAAAGCGGTAGACAGCGGGGGACTCAGCGAGGACACAGCAGGACATAGTGTGGAACAGAGGGGATTCAGTGAGGGACACAGCAAGGGACAAAGCAGGACACCACGGGACACAGGGGGACACAGCGGGGACATTGCGGGGACACCGCGGTACAAAGCGGGGGACACAGTGGGACACAGCGGGGCACAGTGGGGGACACAGCCGGACACAGCGGGGGATAGAGCGGGTGACACAGCGGGACATAGCGGGGACACAGCGGGACAGAGCGGGACACAGCGTGGACAGAGCGGGACACAGCGTGACACAGCGGGACAGAGCAGGGGACACAGTGGGACACAGCAGGGGCACAGCGGGACACAGCGGCACACAAGGGGACACAATTGGGGACAGCAGGGGACACAGCGGGACACAGCGGGGGACACAGAGGGTGACACAGCGGGGGACACTGCGTGACAAAGCGGGGGATACAGCGGGGGACCCAGCGGGACATAGCGGGGAACACAGCGGGACCCAGCGGGACACAGCGTCGATACAGCGGGAAGATACCGGGACACAGCAGGGACACACCGGGGGACAGCGGGGACACAGCCCGGTCACAGCAGGGGACACAGCAAGGGAAACAGAAGGAAACAGCGGGGACACAGCAGGGACACAGTGGGGGACAAATCGGGGGACATAGCGGGAAACAGCGGGGACAGAGCGGGACATAGCGTGACATAGCAGGACACAGCGGGGGACACAGCGGGACACAGCAGGGGACACAGCTGGGACACAGAGGGGGACACAGCGTGGTACAAAGTGGGACACAGCGGGGTACACAGTGGGGACACAGCGGGGGACACAGCGGGACACAGCGGGGGACACAACGGATGACACAGCAGTATACAGCAGGGGACACATCGACACAGCGGGGACACAGCTGGACACAGTGGGGTACACAGCGTGACACAGCGGGGACACAGCGTAGACACAGCGGGACACAGCGGGACACAAAGGGGGACACAGCAGGACACAGCGGGGGACACAGTGAGGACACAACGGGACAGAGTGGGGGATACAGCGAGGACTCAGTGGGACACAGCAGGGGACACAGTGAGGAAACAGCAGGACACAGCGCGGACTCAGCGGGACACAGCGTGACACAGCAGTACATAGCGGGACACAGCGGGACACAGCGGGGGACACAGCGGGACACAGCGGGGACAAAGTGGGGGACATAGCAGGGGACACAGCGGGACACAGTGGTGACCCAGCGGGACCCAGCGGGGAAACAGCGGGGACTCAAGGGGGGACACAGAGGGACAAAGGTGTTCACAGCGGGACACAGCGGCGACACAGCAGGGACACAGCGGCAGACACAGCCAGACATAGTGGGACACAGCGGGGACACAGGCGGGACACAGCGGGGGACACAGCGGGGACCCAGTGGGACCAAGCAGGACACAGCGTCAATACAGCGGGGGACACAGCGGGACACAGAGGGACACAGCG
>NW_012317397.1:0-1932 GCF_000151885.1 Dipodomys ordii
CTAGAGCTTGAACTCCGGGCCTCCTATTTACAAGCATAGTACCAGTTAAAAGAAACCCTTACCTATTGGGGACTCCCTTCTCAGCAGTGGCCCCTTGTGCCCGGCCCACACTGTTGCCCTGCTCCTCTAAGGAGCTGCATCCTCTGGTGGTTTGTGGCCCCCTTCCCGTGCTCCTGGCTCCCCTACCATGCAGGCAACCTATACTCTGGCTCTGGAGACCAGCGCTCCTCTGCAGGAGGTGGGAGACACAAAAGGACACATCTGGGGACACAGTGAGGACACAGCGGAACACAGCGTGGGACACAGCGAGGACACAGCTGGACACAGCGGGACCCAGCGGGACCCAGCGGGGACCCAGCGGGGACCCAGCGGGACACAGCGGGACACAGCATTGGTTGCAGCGGGACACAGCGGGGGGACAGAGCGGGACACAGCATTGGTTGCAGCGGGACACAGCGGAGGACAGAGCGGGACACAGCGGGGAACACAGAAGGGGACACAGTGGGACACAGCGGGGTACACAGCTGGACCCAGCAGGGGACACAGCGGGACACAGCGGCAACACAGAGGGAAACAGAGGAACACAGCGAGGACAACGCAGGGGACACAGCGGGGACACAGCAGGACAGAGCGGGGGACAAAGCGGTAGACAGCGGGGGACACAGCGAGGACACAGCGGGACACAGCGGGACACAGCGGGGACACAGGGAGGACACAGCGGGGTACACGGGGACACAGCGGGGGACACAGCGAGGACACAGCGGGACACAGCCTGACACAGCGGGGACTCACCGGGGGACACAGTGGGGGACAAAGCGGGACATCAAAGGGACACAGTGTGACACAGCGGGACATAGCGGGGTACACAGCTGGGGACACAACGGGAAACAGCGGGGGACACAGCGGGACACAGCGGGACACTGCGTAGATACAGCATGGACACAGCGGGACTCAGCGGGGGACACAGCTGGCGACACAACGAGGACACAGCGGGACATAGCGGGGGACAAAGTGGTAGACAGCGGGGGCACAGCGAGGACACAGCGGGACATAGTGGGGACACAGAGGGGACTCAGCGGGAGACAAAGCTGGGGACAAAGCGGGACACCACAGGACACATTGGGACACAGTGGGGACACTGCGGGGACACCGCGGGACAAAGTGGGGGACATAGCGGGACAAAGCGGGACACAGCGGGGAACACAGCCGGACACAGCGGGTGACAGAGCGGGGGACACAGCGGGACAGAGCGGGGACACAGCGGGACAGAGCGGGACACAGCGTATACAGAGCGGGACACAGCGGGACACAGAGGGACAAAGTGGGGACACAACGGGACACAGCGGGACACAGCGGTCACAGCGGGGGACACAGCGAGGACACAGCGGGACACAGCGGTGGACACAGCCGGACACAGCGGGGGATACAGCGGGACACAGCAAGACACAGCGGGGTCACAGCAGTGGACACAGCGGGACACATCGGGACACAGTGGGGGACACAGCGGGACACAGCCGGGACACAGCTGGACATAGCGTGGTACACAGCAGGACAAAGCGGGGACACAGCCTGGGCACAGCGGGGACACAGCGAGACACAGCAGGGACACAGCAATGGTCACAGCGCGACACAGCGGGGGACAGAGAGGGACACAGCATTGTTCACAGCGGGACACAGCAGGGGACAGAGCGGGATACAGCGGGGGACACAGCAGGGGACACAGCGGGACACAGCGGGGGCACAGCTGGACCCAGCAGTGGACACAGCGGGACACAGCGGGTGACACAGCGGTACACAGCGTGGTACAAAGCGGGACACAGCGGGGTACACCGCGGGGGACACAACGGGACACAGCGGAGACACAGAGAAAATCAGAGGGTCACAGCGAGGACAACGCGGTGGACACAGCGGTGGACAGAGCGGGCCACAGCG
>NW_012317398.1:0-1932 GCF_000151885.1 Dipodomys ordii
ATCTAAAATCTCTAATCCTTCGTGAACCCGCGTCAGCCATGTGTAGGATCTGGCACTAGACGGCTGCCGATGATGTCAAGTGTTGCCATCTGTTCTTTTTCTATACTACTTCTGAACATGCAAAAAAATATTGTACATGTTGGGTACTACGCTTCATTACAAAAGATGTAGCTGCAGAAGCAGAAGCAGATTTAGAAGTCGAAGAAGAAGAAGAAGAAGAAGAAGAAGAAGAAGAAGAAGAAGAAGAAGAAGAAGAAGAAGAAGAAGAAGAAGAAGAAGAAGAAGAAGAAGAAGGAGAAGAAGAAGGAGAAGCATAAGGAGAAGCAGAGGAAGCAGAAGCAGGAGAAGCAGGAGCAGTAGAAAAAGAATAAGCATAAGAAGCAGAATCAGAGGAAGAAGGAGAAGGAGCAGCAGAAGGAGAATCAGAAGGAGAAGCAGAAGAAGGAGAAGCAGAAGCAGAAGAAGCAGCAGAAGGAGATGCAGAAGAAGCAGAAGCAGAAGGAGAAGCAGAAGAAGAAGAAGTAGAAGCAGAAAGAGAAGCAGAACGAGAAGCAGGAGAAGCAGAAGCAGAAGGAACAGAAGAAGGAGAAGAAGCAGAAGCAGAAGGAGAAGCAGAAACAGAAGGAAAAGCAGAAAGAGTGTCACGGGGACGAGCAGATGAAGAAGAAGAAGACGAAGAAGAAGAAGAAGAAGAAGAAGAGGAAGAAGAAGAAGAAGAAGAAGAAGAAGAAGAAGAAGAAGAAGAAGAAGAAGAAGAAGAAGAAGAAGAAGAAGAAGAAGAAGCATAAGGAGAAGCATAAGGAGAAGCATAAGGAGAAGTATAAGGAGAAGCCGAAGAAGTAGAATCTGAAGCAGGAGAAACAGAAGAAGCACAATCTGAAGCAGAAGCAGAAGAAACAGAAATAGTAGAATAAGCAGAAGCAGAAGCAGCAGGAGAAGCAGAAGAAGAAGACGGAGAAGGCGAAAGAGAAGGATTAGGAGTAGGAGAAGCAAAAGGATAAGCAGAAGCAGAAAGAGACGCAGAAGGAGAAACAGCACAAGAAGTAGGTGAAGCAGGTGAAGCAGAAGCAGGAGAAGCAGAAGAAACAGAAGATGCAGAAGCAGAATGAGAAGCACAAGGAGAAATTGAAGCAGAAACAGAAGCAGAAGGAGAAGCAGAAGCCGAAGGAGAAGCAGAAGAAGGAGAAGGAGAACAGAAAGAGAAGCAGAAAGAGAAGCAGAACGAGAAGCAGGAGAAGCAGAAGCAGGAGAAGCAGAAGCTGAAGAAACAGAAGAAGGAGAAGAAGCAGAAGGAGAAGCAGAAACAGAAGGAAAAGCAGAAAGAGAAGCAGGAGAAGCAGAAGAAGCAGCAGCAGGTGAAGCAGAAGCAGAAGAAGCCGAAGAAGCAGAAGCAGAACCTGAAGCAGAAGGAGAAGCAGGATAAGCAGAAGAAGCAGAATCTGGAGAAGCAGGAGAAGCAGAAGCAGAAAGAGAAGCAAAAGCAGAAGGAAAAGCATAAGGAGAAGCAGAAGAAACAGAAGAAGCAGAGGCAGTAGCAGAAGAAGCAGAAGATGCAGAAGGAGAAGCAGAAGGAAAAGCAGAAGAACGAGAAGGAGAAGGAGAAACAGAAGGAGAAGGGGAAAAAAAAGCAGAAGAAGGAGCAGGAGAAGGAAAAGCAGCAGGAGAAGCAGAAAGAGCAAAAGAAGGAGAAGCAGGAGGTGGAGAATCAGGAGAAGCAGAAGCAGAAGAAAGAGGAGAAGGACAAGAAGCAGAAGCAGAAGGAGTAGCAGTAACAGAAGGAGAAGCAGTAAGAGAAGGAGGGATAGCAGAAGAAGCAGAAGCAGGAGAAGCAGAAGCATAAGAATCCGAAGAAGCAGAAGCAGATCTTGAAGCAGAAGGAGTAGTAGGGGAAGTAGATGAAGCAGAATATGGAGAAGCAGATGAGAAGCTGAA
>NW_012317399.1:0-1932 GCF_000151885.1 Dipodomys ordii
TATGTGTACCACGCTGTGTAACGCTGTATCCCCGCTGTATCGACGCTGTGTCCCGCTGTGTCCTCGCTGTGTTCCCCGCTGTGTCCCGCTGTGTCCCGCTCTGTCCCTGCTGTGTGCCGCTGTGCCCTGCTGTGCCCTCCCTGTGTCCCCCGCTGTCTCCCGCTCTGTCCCCCGCTGTATCTCACGATTTGTCTTCGCTTTGTCCCACTGTGTCCCGCTGTGTCCCGCTGTGCCCCAACTGTGTCCCCTTGTGTCCACAGATGTGTACCACACTGTGTAACGCTGTATCCCCGCTGTATCAACGCTGTGTCCCGCTGTATCCCGCTGGGTCCCGCTGTGTCCCCCGGTGTGTCCCCTGCTGTTTTCCTGTCTGTGTCCCCCGCTGTGTCCTGCTGTGTCCTCGCTGGGCCCCCCGCTGTTTCCCGCTGGGTACCCCGCTGTGTCCCGCTGTGTCCCCTGCTGTGTACCCTGCTTTGTCCCGCTGTGTTCCCCGCTGTGTCCCGCTGTGTCCCCCGCTGTGTCCCGCTGTGTCCTCGCTGTGTCGCGCTCTGTCTCCCCCTTGTCCCCGCTGTGTCCCGCGCTGTCCTGTGGTGTCCCGCTTTGTCTCCCGCTGTGTCCCCCGCTGTATCCTCGCTGTGTTCCCCGGTGTGTCCCGCTGTGTCCTCGCTGGGTCCCCCACTGTGTCCTGCTGTGTCCCTCGCTGTGTCCCGCTGTGTCCCGCTCTGTTCCCTGCTGTGTCCCGCTCTGTCCTGCTGTGTCCTCGCTGTGTCCCCCGCTGTCTCCCGCTCTGTCGCCCGCTTCGTCTCACGATTTGTCCTCGCTGTTTCCCACTGTGTCCCGCTGTGTCCCGCTGTGCCCCCACTGTGTCCCATTGTGTCCACAGATGTGTACCACGCTGTGTAAGGCTGTATCCGAGCTGTATCGACACTGTGTCCCGCTGGGTCCCGCTGGGTCCTCGCTGGGTCCACCGCTGTGTCCCACTGTTTCCACCGCTGTGTCCCGCTGTGTCCCCCGCTCTCTCCCCCTGTGTCCACCGCTGTGTCCCGCTGTTTCCCCCGCTGTGTCCCGCTATGTCCTCGCTGTGTCCCCCGCTGTCTCCTGCTCTGTCCCCCGCTGTGTCTCACGCTTTGTCCCCGATGTGTCCCACTGTGTCCCGCTGTGCCCCCACTGTGTCCCGTTGTGTCCACAGCTGTGTACCATGCTGTGTAAGGCTGTATCCCCGCTGTATCAACGCTGTGTCCCGCTGTGTCCCTCAGTGTCCCCCGCTGTGTCCCCCGCTGTGTCCTCGCTGTGTTCCCGGCTGTGTCCCGCTGTGTCCTCGCTGGGTCCCCCGCTGTGTCCTGCTGTGTCCCCCGCTGTGTCCAGCTGTGTCCCGCTCTGTCCCTGCTGTGTCCCGCTGTGTCCTGCTGTGTCCTCGCTGTGTCCCCCGCTGTCTCCCGCTCTGTCCCCCGCTACGCCTCATTATTTGTCCTCGCTGTGTCCCACTGTGTCCCGCTCTGCCCCCACTGTGTCCCGTTGTGTCCACAGATGTGAACCACTCTGTGTAACGCTGTATCCCCGCTGTATGGACGCTGTGTCCCGCTGGGTCCCGCTGTGTCCTCGCTGTATTCCCCGCTGTGTCCCGCAGTGTCCCCCGCTGTGTCCCCCGCTGTGTCCTCGCTGTGTCCCCCACTGTGTCCCGCTGTGTCCTCGCTGGGTCCTCCGCTGGGTCCCGCTGTGTTCCCCGCTGTGTCCCGCTGTGTCCCGCTGTGTCCCGCTCTGTCCCTGCTGTGTCCCGCTGTGTACTGCTTGTCCTCGCTGTGTCCCCCGCTGTCTCCCGCTCTGTCCCCCGCTGTGTCTCACGATTTGTCCTCGCTGTGTCCCACTGTGTCCCGGTCTGTCCCGCTGTGACACCCCACTGTGTCCCGTTGTGTCCACAGATGTGTACCACGC
>NW_012317400.1:0-1932 GCF_000151885.1 Dipodomys ordii
AAGCTGAAGTAGATTTAGAAGTATGTGTTGGAGATTGAGAATCAGAACGAGAAGCAAGAGTAGCAGATGCAGGAGAAGCAGTATCAGAAGAAACAGAAGAAGTAGAAGATGCAGAAGCAGAAGAAGTTGAATCTGGAGAAGCAGTAGGTGAATCAGAAGGTGAAGCAGAAGCAGAAAGACAATCAAAAGCAGAAGGTGAAGCAGAAGAAACAGAAGAAATAGAAGCAGTTGCTGTTGTAGCATAAGCAGAACGAGAAGCAGAAGGAAAATCATAAGAATAAGAAGGAGAAGGAGAAACAGAAGGAGAAGCTGAAGGAGAAGCAGAAAGAGAAGCAGGTAAAGCAGAAGAACAAGAAGCAGAAGGAGAATCAGAAGGAGAAGCAGAAGAAGGAGAAGGAGAAGCAGAAGCAGAAGAAGATGCAGAAGGAGAAGCAGAAGAAGCAGAAGCAGAAGGAGAAGCAGTAAAAGCAGAAGAAGCAGAAGCAAAAGGAGAAGCAAAATAAGGAGAAGGAGAAGTACAGGCAGAAGAAGAAGCATAAGGAGAAGCACAAGCAGAAGGAGATCAGAAGGAGATGCAGAATTTTGATGCAGGAGAAGCAGAAGAAGCAGAAGCTGAAGGAGAAGCATAAGTAGGAGAAGGAGAAGGAGGAGAAGCAGAAGCAGAAAGAGAAGCAGAATCGGAATGATAAGCAGAAAGAGAAGCAGGAGAAGCACAAGAAGCAGAAGCAGGAGAAGCCGAATGAGAAGAAGCAGAAGAAGCAGAAACAGAAGCAGAAGTAGAAGCAGAAGCAGAAAGAGAAGCAGCAGAAGAAGTAGAACCAGAAATTCAGGCAGGAGAAACAGAAGAAGCACAAGCAGAAAGAGAAGCAAAAAGTGAAGCAGATGGAGAAGTAGAAGAAGCAGCAGAAAGAGAAGCAGCAGAAGAAGCAGAAAAACAAGCAGGAGAAGCAGAATTAGAAAGAGAATTAGAAGCAGAAGAAGCTGAAGCAGAAGAAGAAGCAGTAGAAGAATTGAAGCAGGAGAAGCAGAAACAGAAGAAAAAGAAGAAGCAGAAGAAGCTGAAGAAACAGAACAAGCAGAAGAAGCAGAAGCAGAACGAGAAGCAGAAGAAGAAGAAGGAGAAAGAGAAGGATTACGAGTAGGAGGAGCAGAAGCAGAAGGAGAAACAGAAGAAGCAAAAGCAGGAGAAGCAGAAGCAGAAGCAGAATGAGAAGCACAAGAAGGAGAAATTGAAGGAGAAGGAGAATGGCACGGAGAAGCAGAAGGAGAAGTAGGAGAAGCAGAAGAAGAAAAAGCAGGAGAAGTAGAAGCCGAAGAAGGAGAAGAGCTGAAGCAGAAGGAGAAACAGAAGCAGAAGGAAAAGCAGAAGAAGCAGAAGCTGATGCAGAAGAAGAAGAAGAAACAGAAAAAGCAGAAGAAGAAGCAGAAGAAGAAGCAGCAGGAGAAGCAGAAGAAGAAGAAGGAGAAAGAGAAAGAGAAGGAGAAACAGAAGGATAAGCAGAAGCAGAAAGAGAAGCAGGAGAAGCAGAAGAAGCAGGAGAAGCAGAAGCAGAAGAAAAAGAAGAATCATAAGTAGCAGAAGCAGAGGGAGAAACAGAAGAAGGAGAAAGAGCAGCAGAAGGTGAAGCAGAAGGAGATGCAGAAGCAGATAGAGAAGCAGAAACAGAAGGAGAAGAAGAAGGAGAAGTTGGAGAATCAGAAGAAGCAGAAGCAGAAAGAGCAGCAGAAGAAGGAGAAGGAGAAGCAGAAGGAGAAGGAAAAGCAGGAGAAGCAGAAGAAGCAGAAGCGGGAGAAGCAGAAGAAGGAGAAGGAGCAGAAGGAGAAGCAGAAGCATAAGGAGAAGCAGAAGCATAAGGAGGAGCAGAAAGAGAAGCAGAAGAAGCAGTAGCAGGAGAAGCAGAAGCAGAAGAAACAGAAGAAGCCCAAGATGAT
>NW_012317401.1:0-1932 GCF_000151885.1 Dipodomys ordii
TTGAAGGAGAAGGAGAATGAGACGGAGAAGCAGAAGGAGAAGTAGGAGAAGCAGAAGAAGAAGCAGGAGAAGCAGAAGCAGAAGAAACAGAAGAAGGAGAAGAGCAGAAGCAGAAGCAGACAGAGAAGCAGAAGCAAAAGGAGAAGCAGAAGAAGCAGAAGCTGAAGCAGAAGAAGAAGAAACAGAAAAAGCAGAAGAAGCAGAAGAAGAAGCAGCAGGAGAAGCAGAAGAAGAAGAAGAAGGAGAAGGAGAAAGAGAAGGATTAGGAGTAGGAGAAACAGAAGGATAAGCAGAAGCAGAAAGAGAAGGAGAATGAGAAGGAGAAGCAGGAGAAGTAGAAGAAGCAGAAACAGGAGAAGCAGAAGCAGAATGAAAAGCAGAAGAAGGAGAAGCAGAAGAAGGAGAAGGAGAAGCCGGAGCAGAAGAAGAAGCAGAAGGAAAAGCACAAGCAGAAGGAGATGCAGAAGGAGAAGCAGGAAATGCAGAAGACGCAGAAGTAGAAGGAGAAGAAGAAGGAGAAGAATCAGAATCAGAAGAAGCAGAAGCAGAAATAGAAAGAGAAGCTGACGAAGAGAAGCTGAACGAGAAGCAGGAGAAGCAGAAGAAGCACAAGCGGGAGAAGCAGAAGAAGAAGAAACAGAAGAAGGAGAAGGAGCAGAACCAGAAGGAGAAGCAGAAGGAGAAGCAGAAAGAGAAGCAGGAAAAGCAGAAGAAGCAGAAGCAGGAGAAGCAGAAGGAGAAGAAACAGGAGAAGGACAAGAAGCAGAAAGAGAAGCAGTAGAAGCAGAAGAGGCAGGAAAAGCAGAAGCAGAAGAAAGAGAAGAAGAAGAAGACGAAGAAGAAGAAGAAAAAGAAGCAGCAGCATAAGGAGAAGCATAAGGAGAAGCATAAGGAGAAGTATAAGGAGAAGCAGTAGAAGGAGAAGAAGCAGAAGCAGGAGAAGCTGAAGCAGAAGAAAAAGAATAAGCAAAAGAAGCAGAAGCAGAAGCAGTGAGAGAAGCAGAAGAAGGAGAAGGAGCAGCAGAAGGAGAAGCAGAAGCATAAAGAGAAGCAGAAACAGAAGGAGAACAAGAAGAAGCAAGAGAATCAGAAGAAGCAGAAAGAGAAGGAGAAGAAGGAGAAGCAGAAGTAGAATCCGAAGAAACAGAAGAAGAACAAGCAGAAGAAACGAAGCAAAAGAAACCGAAGAAGGAGAAGAGCGAAGCAGAAGCAGAAGGAGAAGCAGAAGCAGAAGGAGAAGCAGAAAGAGAAGCAGGAGACGCAGAAGAAGCAGGAGAAGCAGAAGAAACAGAAGAATCCGAAGAAGCAGAAGCAGAATCTGAAGCAGAAGGAGAAACAGAAGAAGCACAATCTGAAGCAGAAGCAGAAGAATCAGAAATAGTAGAATAAGCAGAAGCAGAAGCAGCAGGAGAAGCAGAAGAAGAAGACGGAGAAGGCGAGAGAGAAGGATTAGGAGTAGGAGAAGCAAAAGGATAAGCAGAAGCAATAAAGAGAGGCAGAAGAAAAAGCAGCACGAAAAGTAGGAGAAGCAGGAGAAGCAGAAGCAGGAGAAGCAGAAGAAACAGAAGACGCAGAAACAGAATGAGAAGCAGAAGGAGAAATTGAAGCAGAAGCAGAAGGAGAAGAAGAAGAAGGAGAAGGAGAAGCAGAAAGAAAAGCAGAAAGAGAAGAAGAACGAGAAGCAGGAGAAGCAGAAGCAGGAGAAGCAGAAGCAGAAGAAACAGAAGAAGGAGAAGAAGCAGAAGGAGAAGGAGAAGCAGAAACAAAAGGAGAAGCAGAAAGAGAAGGAGGGGAAGCAGAAGAAGCAGAAGCAGGTGAAGCAGAAGCATAAGAATCCGAAGAAGCAGAAGCAGAACCTGAAGCAGAAGAAGAAGCAGAAGAAGCCGAATCTGCAGAAGCAGTAGGAGAAGCAGAAGCAGAAAGAGAAGCAAA
>NW_012317402.1:0-1932 GCF_000151885.1 Dipodomys ordii
GAGAAGGTTGAGGATTAGGAGAAGCAAAAGGATTAATTTTTGGCAGAAAGAGATGAAGAAGGATAAATAGCTTGTGTAGTATGTGTAGCAGGAGAAGCAGTTGCTGGAGAAGCAGTTTATTTGTTGAAGTAGAAGCAGTAGTAGAAGAATTTGAAGATGCAGAAGTAGAAGGAGAAGCAGAAGGAATAGCAGAAGAACAAGAAGGAGAAGGAGAAACAGAAGGAGAAGCTGAAGGAGAAGCAGAAGGAGAAGCAGGAAAAGGAGAAGAAGCAGTAGCAGACGGAGGAGAAGCAGAAGTAGAAGAAGAAGAATAAGAACAAGCACAAGCAGAAGGAGATGCAGAAGAAGCAGGAGAAGCAGAAGAAGCAGAAACAGAAGGAGTAGAAGAAGAAGAAGAAGCAGAAGAAGCAGAAGCAGAAGCAGAAAGAGAAGCAGACGAAGAGAAGCAGAACGAGGAGCAGGAGAAGCAGAAGTAGAAGAAACAGAAGAAGGAGAAGTAGCAGAAGGAGAAGCAGAAGGAGAAGCAGAAAGAGAAGCAGAAACAGAAGGAGAAGCAGAAAGAGAAGGAGGGGAAGCAGAAGAAGCAGAAGCATAAGAATCCGAAGAACAGAAGCAGAACCTGAAGCAGGAGAAGTAGAAGAAGCAGAATCTGGAGAAGCAGAATGAGAAGCAGAAGGAGAAGCAGAAGCAGAAAGAGAATCAAAATCAGAAGTAGAAGCAGAAGAAGCAGAAGCAGTAGTCGTTGTAGCAGAAGCAGAAGGAGAAGCAGTAGGAAAAGCAGAAGAACGAAAAGGAGAAGGAGAAGCAGAAGGAGAATCAGAAGGAGAAGCAGAAGAAGGAGAAGGAGAAGCAGAAGCAGAAGAAGCAGCAGAAGGAGAAGCAGAAGCAGAATAAGATGCAGAAGGAGAAGCAGGAGAAGCAGAAGAAGCAGAAGCAGAAGAAGAAGCAGAAGAAGGAGAAGGAGAAGGAGAAGGAGGGCAGCAGAAGCAATAGTAGAAGCAGAAGGAGAAGCAGAAGAATGAGGAGAAGAAAGAGAAGCAGGAAAAGCACAAATGCAGAAGCAGGAGAAGCAGCAGCAGGAGAAGCCGAAGCAGAAGAAGATGCAGAACGAGAAGCAGGAGAAGCAGAAGAAGCAGAAGCAGAAGGAGAAGCAGAAGTAGGAGAAGGAGAAGGAGAAGGAAGGGCAGCAGAAGCAATAGGAGAAGGAGAAGGAGAAGCAGAAAGAGAAGCAGTTGAAGCAGAAGGAGCAGGAAAAGCAGAAGCAGAAGAAAGAGAAGAAGAAGAAGAAGAAGAAGAAGAAGAAGAAGAAGAAGAAGACGAAGGAGAAGACGAAGAAGAAGAAAAAGAAGAAGAAGAAGAAGCATAAGGAGAAACATAATGAGAAGCAGTAGAAGCAGAAGAAGCAGAAGCAGGAGAAGCAGAAGCAGAAGAAAAAGAATAAGCAGAAGAAGCAGAAGCAGAAGCAGGGGGAGAATCAGAAGAAGGATAAGGAGAAGGAGCAGCAGAAGGAGAAGCAGAAGCAGAATGAGAAGCAGAAACAGAAGGAGAACAAGAAGGAGAAGCAGGAGAATCAGAAGAAGCAGAAGTAGAAGCAGAAACAGAAGGAGAAGAAGGAGAAGCAGAAGTAGCATCAGAAGAAACAGAAGAAGAAGAAGCAGAAGAAACAGAAGCAAAAGAAACAGAAGAAGGAGAAGAGCAGAAGCAGAAGCAGAAGGAGAAGCAGAAGCAGAAGGAGAAGCAGAAGCAGAAGGAGAAGCAGAAGGAGAAGCAGGAGAAGCAGAAGAAGCAGGAGAAGCAGAAGCAGAAGAAACAGAAGAAGCCGAAGAAGCAGAAGCAGAATCTGAAGCAGAAGGAGAAACAGAAGAAGCACAATCTGAAGCAGAAGCAGAAGAAACAGTAAGAGTAGAATAAGCAGAAGCAGAACACCAGGTG
>NW_012317403.1:0-1932 GCF_000151885.1 Dipodomys ordii
TCTCTCTCTCTCTCTCTCTCTCTCTCTCTCTCTCTCTCTCTCTCTCTCTCTCTCATCATCATCTTCTACTAATCTCATCTCATCATCATCTTCATCTAATTCTTCTTCTTCTTCTTCTTCTTCTTCTTCTTCTTCTTCTTCTTCTTCTTCTTCTTCTTCTCTTTCTTCTGCTTCTGCTTTTCCTGCTTCTTCTGCTTCTACTGCTTCTCTTTCTGCTTCTCATTCTGCTTCTGCTTCTACTTCTGCTTCTCCTATTGCTTCTGCGGCTCTTCCTTCTCCTTCTCCTACTTCTACTTCTTCTGCTTCTGCTTCTTCGGCTTCTCCTGCTTCTCCTTATGCATCTTCTTCTGCTTCTGCTTCTCCTTCTGCTGCTTCTTCTGCTTCTGTTTCTCCTTCTGCTTCTCCTTCTGCTTCTTCTGCTTCTCCTGATTCTCCTTCTGCTTCTCCTTCTGTTTCTCCTTCTCCTTCTCGTTCTTCTGCTTTTCCTTCTGCTTCTCCTTCTGCTTCTGCTGCAACTGCTACCGCTTCTGCTTCTTCTGTTTCTTCTGCTTCTCCTTCTGCTTTTGATTCTCTTTCTTCTTCTGCTTCTACTTCAGCTTCTCATTCTGCTTCTCCAGATTCTGCTTCTTCTCCTTCTCCTGCTTCTCCTTCTGCTTCAGGTTCTGCTTCTGCTTCTTCGGATTCTTATGCTTCTGCTTCTCCTGCTTCTTCTTCTTCTGCTTCCCCTCTTTCTCTTTCTGCTTCTCCTTCTGCTTCTGCTTCTTGTCCTTCTCCTGTTTTCTGCTTCTGCTTCTAGTGCTTCTGCTTCTTCTGCTTTTCCTGCTTCTCTTTCTGCTTCTCCTTCGGCTCCTTCTCCTTCTTCTGTTTCTTCTTCTTCTGCTTCTCCCGCTTCTGCTTCTTCTGCTTCTCCTGCTTCTCGTTCTGCTTCTCTTCGTCGGCTTCTCTTTCTATTTCTGCTTCTGCTCCTTCTGCTTCTGCTTCTTCTCCTTCTTCTTCTCCTTCTGCTTCTGTTTCTTCTGCTTCTGCTGCTTCTCCTTCTGCCTGTCCTTCTGCTTGTGCTTTTCCTTCTGCTTCTTCTTCTGCTTCTGCTTCTCCTTCTCCTTCTTCTGCTTCTCCGTCTGCTTCTGCTTCTTCTTCTTTTCCTGCTTCTCCTTCTGCTTCTCCTTCTGCTTCTCCTTCTGTTTCTCCTTCTCGTTCTTCTGCTATTCCTTCTGCTTCTCTTTCTGCTTCTGCATCTTCAGCTTCTTCTGCTACTGCTTCTGCTTCTTCTGTTTCTTCTGCTTCTCCTGCTTTTGCTTCTCTTTCTGCTTCTGCTTCTCCTTCTGG
The DNA here is from genome assembly GCF_000151885.1 of Dipodomys ordii. Lineage (NCBI taxonomy): Eukaryota > Metazoa > Chordata > Mammalia > Rodentia > Heteromyidae > Dipodomys > Dipodomys ordii. The sequence continues at coordinate 1,327 of NW_012317403.1, forward strand.
TTCTCCTTCTTCTTCTCCAGATACTGCTTCTTCTGCTTCTCCTGCTTCTTCTTCTGCTTCAGGTTCTGTTTCTGCTTCTTCGGCTTATTCTGCTTCTGCTTCTCCTGCTGCTGCTTCCTCTGCTTCTCCTGCTTCTCTTTCTGCTTTTCCTTCTGTTTCTTCTTCTGCTTCTTCTCCTTCTTCTGTTTCTTCTGCTTCTGCTTCTCCTGCTTCTGCTTCTCCTGCTTCTCGTTCTGCTTCTCTTTCTGCTTCTCTTTCGGCTTCTCCTTCTCCTTCTCCTTCTTCTGCTTCTCCTTCTGCTTCTGCTTCTCCTTCTGCTTCTGCTTCAATTTCTCCTTCTGCTTCTCATTCTGCTTCTGCGTCTTCTGTTTCTTCTGCTTCTCCTGCTTCTCCTAATTCTCGTGCTGCTTCTCCTTCTGAGTCTCTTTCTGCTTCTGATTATGCTTTTGCTTCTCCTACTCCTAATCCTTCTCTCTCGCCTTCTCCGTCTTTTTCTTCTGCTTCTCCTGCTGCTTTTGCTTCTGCTTATTCTACTATTTCTGTTTCTTCTGAATCTGCTTCAGATTGTGCTTCTTCTGTTTCTCCTTCTGCTTCAGATCTGCTTGA
>NW_012317404.1:0-1931 GCF_000151885.1 Dipodomys ordii
TGCTTCTCCTTCTGCTTCTGTTTCTCCTTCTGCTTCTGCTCTTCTCCTTCTTCTGTTTCTTCTGCTTCTGCTTCTCCTGCTTCTCCTTCTTCTGCTTCTCCTACTTCTCCTTCTGCTTCCCCGTCTCATTCTCCTTCTCCTTCAATTTCTCCTTCTTGTGCTTCTCATTCTGCTTCTGCTTCTGCTTCTCCTGCTTCTTCTGTTTCTCCTTCTGCTTCTCCTTCTGCTTCTCTTTCTGCTTCTAATTCTGCTTCTGCTCCTCCTACTCCTAATCCTTCTCTTTCTCCTTCTTATTCTTCTGCTTCTCGTTCTGCTTCTGCTTCTTCTGCTTGTTCGGTATCTTCTGCTTCTGCTTTTCCAGCCTCTGATGCTTCTGCTTCTCCTTCTGCTTCAGGTTCTCCTTATGCTTCTTCAGCTTCTTCTGTTTCTTCTGCTTCTGCTTCTCCTGCAACTGCTTCTTCTGCTTCTGTTTCTATTTCTGCTTCTCCTTCTGCTTCTGCTTCTCCTTCTGCTCCTTCTCCTTCTTCTGTTTCTTCTTCTTCTTCTGCTTCTCCCGCTTCTGCTTCTTCTGCTTCTCCTGATTGTCCTTCTGCTTCTGCTTCTCCTTCTCCCTCTTTTGCTTCTCTTTCTGCTTCTGCTTCTTCTGATTCTCCAACTTCTCCTTCTGTTTCTGCTTCTCTTTCTGCTTCTGCATCTCCTTCTGCTTCACCTTCTGCTGCTCCTTCTCCTTCTTCTGTTTCTCCCTCTGCTTCTACTTCTGCTTCTTATGTTTCTGCTTTTTCTTCTGCTTCTGCTTCTCCTGCTTCTGCTTCTTATGCTTCTACTGCTTCTTCTTCTGGTTCTGCTTCTTCAGCTTCTAATTCTCTTTCTGCTTCTGCTTCTCCTGCTTGTTTTTCTGCTTCTTCTGCTGCTTCTCCTTCTGCTGCTTCTTTTACTACTCCTTGTGCTTCTCTTTTTGCTTCTCCTTCTGCTTCTGCTTCTGCTTCTTCTGTTTCTCCTGCCTGAATTTCTGGTTCTACTTCTTCTGCTGCTTCTCCTTCTGCTTCTTCTTCTCGTTCTGCTAATGTTTCTGCTTCTTCTGCTTCTTCTCTTTCGGCTTCTCCTGCTTCTGCTTCTTGTGCTTCTCCTGCTTCTCTTTCTGCTTCTCATTCTGCTTCTGCTTCTACTGCTGCTTCTCCTCCTTCTCCTTCTCCTACTTCTGCTTCTCCTTCAGCTTCTGCTTCTTGTGCTTCTCCTGCTTCTCCTTCTGCATCTCCTTCTGCTTGTGCTTGTCCTTATGCTTCTGCTTCTGTTTCTCCTTCTCCTTCTTTTGCTTCTCCTTTTGCTTCTGCTTCTTCTGCTTTTCCTGCTTCTCCTCCTGCTTCTGCTCCTTCTGCTTCTCCTGCTTCTCATTCTGCATCTTCTTCTGCTTCTCCTTCTGATTCTCCTTTTGCTTCTTCTTCTTCTTCTGCTTTTCCTGCTTCTCTTTCTGCTTCTCCTTCTGCGTTTCCTTCTCCTTCTGCTCCTTCTCCTTCTTCTGTTTCTTCTTCTTCTGCTTCTCCCGCTTCTGCTTCTTCTGCTTCTCCTGCTTCTCGGTCTGCTCCTCTTCGTCAGCTTCTCTTTCTACTTCTGCTTCTGCTTCTTCGGATTCTGCTTCTTCTACTTCTTCTCTCCTTCTGCTTCTGCTTCTTCTGCTTCTCCTGCTTCTCCTTCTGCATCTCCTTCTGCTTGTGCTTTTCCGTCTGCTTCTTCTTCTGCTTCTGCTTCTCCTTCTCCTTCTTCTGCTTCTCCGTCTGATTCTGCTTCTTCTGCCTTTCCTGATTCTCCTTCTGCTTCTCCGTCTTTTTCTCCTTCTGTTTCTCCTTCTCCTTCTCGTTCTTCTGCTATTCCTTCTGCTTCTCTTTCTGATTCTGCTTCTTCAGCTTCTTCTGCTACTGCTTCTGCTCTTCTGT
>NW_012317405.1:0-1931 GCF_000151885.1 Dipodomys ordii
GCTCTCTTCTGATTTGCTCTCTTTCTGCTCTGCTCTCCTCTGCTCTGCAGATCTGCTTCTCTTATGCTCTGCTTCACCTGCTTCTGCATCATCTGCTTCCCCTCTTCTCTATCTGCTTCTACTTCTGTTTCTGCTTCTCCTTCTCCTTCGCTTCTTCTCCTTCTTCTGTTTCTTCTGCTTCTGCTTCTCCTGCTTCTGCTTCTCTTGCTTCTCGTTCTGCTTCTCTTTCTGCTTTTCTTTCTGCTTCTCCTTCTCCTTCTTCTTCTTCTCCTTCTGCTTCTGCTTCAATTTCTCCTTCTGCTTCTCATTCTGCTTCTGCGTCTTCTGTTTCTTCTGCTTCTCCTGCTTCTGCTTCTCCTGCTTCTCCTACTTCTCGTGCTGCTTTTTCTTCTGAGTCTCTTTCTGCTTCTGCTTATCCTTTTGCTTCTCCTACTCCTAATCCTTCTCTCTCGCCTTCTCCGTCTTCTTCTTCTGCTTCTCCTGCTGCTTCTGCTTCTGCTTATTCTACTATTTCTGATTCTTCTGCTTCTGCTTCAGATTGTGCTTCTTCTGTTTCTCCTTCTGCTTCAGATTCTGCTTCTGCTTCTTCGGATTCTTCTGTTCCTTCTGCTTCTGCTTCTCCTGCTTCTTCTGCTTCTCCTGCTTCTCTTTCTGCTTCTCCTTCTGCTTCTGCTTCTCCTTCTGCTTCTGCTTCTGCTCTTCTCCTTCTTCTGTTTCTTTTGCTTCTGTTTCTTCTGCTTCTTATTCTTCTGTTTCTTCTGATTCTACTTCTGCTTCTTCTGATTCTCCTTCTTCTCCTTTTGTTGTCTTTCTGTTTCTGCTTCTCTTTCTGCTTCTGCTTCTCCTTCTGCTGCTCCTTCTCCTTCTGCTTCTGCTTCTCCCAGTGCTTCTGCTTCTGCTTCTTTTGCTTATTCTTTTTCTTCTGCTTCTGCTTCTCCTGCTTCTTCTTCTTCTCCTTCTACTGCTTCTCCTTATGCTTCTCCTTATGCTTCTCCTTATGCTTCTCCTTATGCTTCTTCTTCTTCTTCTTCTTCTTCTTCTTCTTCTTCTTCTTCTTCTTCTTCTTCTTCTTCTTCTTCTTCTTCTTCTTCTTCTTCTTCTCTTTCGTCTGCTTCTGCCTTTCCTGCTTCTTCTGCTTCTACTGCTTCTCTTTCTGCTTGTCATTCTGCTTCTGCTTCTCCTATTGCTCCTGCTGCCCTTCCTTCTCCTTCTCCTTCTCCTACTTCTGCTTCTCCTTCTGCTTTTGCTTCTTCTGCTTCTCCTGCTTCTCCTTCTGCATCTTCTTCTGCTTCTCCTTCTGCTGCTTCTTCTGCTTCTGCTTCTCCTTCTTCTGCTTCTCCTTCTGCTGCTCCTTCTGCTTCTCGTTCTGCTTCTGCTTCTCCTTCTGCTCTTCCTACTCCTAATCCTACTCTTTCTCCTTCTCCTTCTTCTTCTTCTGCTTCTCGTTCTGCTTCTGCTACTGCTTCTTCTGCTTGTTCTGTTTCTTCTGCTTCAGGTCCTGCTTCTGCTTCTTCAGCTTCTTCTGTTTCTTGTGCTTCTGCTTCTCCTGCTACTGCTTCTTCTCCTTATCTTTCTGCTTCTCCTTCTGCTTCTGCTTCTCCTTCTGCTCCTTCTCCTTCTCGTTCTTCTTCTTCTTCTTCTTCCTCTTCTTCTTCTTCTTCTTCTTCTTCTTCTTCTTCTTCTTCTTCTTCTTCTTCTTCTTCTTCTTCTTCTTCTTCTTCTTCTTCTTCTTCTATTTATTCTTCTTCTTCTTCTTCTCCTTCTTCTTCTTCTGCTTCTCCCGCTTCTGCTTCTTCTGCTTCTCCTTCCTTTCCTCTGCTTCTGCTTCTCCTTCTCCTTCTTCTGCTTCTCTTTCTGCTTCTGCTTCTTCTGATTCTCCAACTAATCCTTATATCTTCTCCTTCTGTTTCTGCTTCTCTTTCTGCTTCTCC
>NW_012317406.1:0-1931 GCF_000151885.1 Dipodomys ordii
ATAATTTTTTAAAGCTAGGCTAATGGCATGGCTCAATTGGTAGAGATCAGGCTGAGCAAATCCAAGTAAACATGGATCTCCGAGTTAAAATAGCAGTACCAGAAAAAAATGAAATCAAGGTAGTATTTAATATTTAACATTTATCCAAAATAGAGATATTTTGAAGAGATGACATAACAATCCTACATTCTTTTATTTCATATTTTATTTCTTCTGTGTATATTAACTCCTAGGATTTCTTAAAAGTCTCTAAGTATATACACATACATAGCCTAATAAGTAATCTAAAATAAATGTCTCTAAGTATGTCCACATACGTAGCCTATATTAATATTCTATGTATTATACATATGTGTAACTGTATTAAATACATGCAATTTGAAAACATACAAAAAATAGAATGAAATAAATAAGACAATGTGCACCTTAGTAATTTAGTATTGAGACAGTGCAGTCTACACACATAAAGATGGCAGAGTCAGAGTAAAACAAGTGCCTGTCTGTGCTTGAGAAATCCACCATCAGCTTCCACTGACTACAAAATCCAACAGTGTTGCATGCTTGAAGGTAATTGGCTGGGGAATTTTCCAGGTCCCCTAGTTACTTCTTTATGAAAAGAAGGGTGAAAAGGAATTAAGGGTGAACAAGGGAAAATACAGTGTTTCAACTGGAAGTTATAGAAAGTGATGTCCCCAAGGAATACATAACATAGTTCATCAGCTTCCAAATTATCTGTATTATGAATTTCTCCATTCCTGCTTTCCTTTTTTTTTTTACCCTAACCTGTTGTTTTTTGGCTTATTTCTGCCAGATAGTTGTGGAAAGAAGAGATGGATCTCTACAACCTTACTCAGTTTATTCTCATTGGACTCTCTGACCTCCCTGAGGTGCGGTACCCTCTCTTTCTGGCATTTCTCATCATCTATCTGATCACCTTGGTTGGTAACGGGGCCATTCTCCTGGCCATTACTATAGAGCAAAAGCTTCACACTCCCATGTACTTCCTTTTAGCGAATTTGTCCCTGTTAGACATATTTTGTCCATCAGCTACAGTTCCCAAGATGCTCCAGAACCTTTTGACAGAGGACCACAGCATTTCTTTTGTTGGGTGTGCTTTACAGCTTTATTTTCTGGTGGCCCTAGTGGGGACTGAGGTCTTCCTGCTCGCTGTCATGGCTTATGACCGGTATGTGGCCATATGTTTTCCTCTTCGCTACACTGTAATCATAACAAACACTCGCTGTGCACAGCTGGTATCCGGGACCTGGGCAGCAGGATTTCTCAATTCTGTCATCCACACAATATCCACCTTCAGCCTGTCTTTCTGCAAGTCGAATCGAGTTAACCAGTACTACTGTGATATTCCACAAATTGTGGCTCTGTCCTGTTCATCTACTTATATGGCAGAAATACTTGCTTTAGTGATAGGAGGTATCTTTGGGACCAGTGCTTTCCTGACAACTTTGATCTCCTATATATACATCATCTCCACCATCCTGAAGATCCGGTCAGCAGAAGGGAAGCGCAAAGCCTTCTCCACCTGTGCCTCCCATCTCCTTGTCGTCTGTTTGTTCTATGGCACTGCCATCTTTACCTACATGCGCCGCTCTTCCAGTCAAGATGTCCTAGGCAGAGATAGACTCATCTCCATGCTATATGGAGTAATTACTCCAATGTTAAACCCCATCATCTACAGCCTGCGAAACACAGAGGTTAAAGTTGCCCTCAGAAGGTTGTTATGTTGCTAACCATAACATGTTGCTTACAGAATGCAATATTAAAACTGACTTTGCATTGTCTTACATCTCAGCACTTACCATTGCATGTGTGGCCAGAGAGTCCAGGAAATTATTATTTGCTCCCTCTTTCTTTCACCTCTAAAAAGAGAAGTATTTCATATACAGACAATTATTATCTAGTACACCACTTTC
>NW_012317407.1:0-1931 GCF_000151885.1 Dipodomys ordii
GAAGAAGCAGAAGCAGAAGGAGAAGAATAAGGAGAAGAAGCAGAATCATAAGAAGCAGAAGGAGAAGTAGAAAGAGAAGCCGACGATGAGAAGCAGATCGAGAAGCAGGAGAAGCAGAAGAAACAGAGCGGGAGAAGCAGAAGAAGAAGAAACAGAAGAAATAGAAGGAGCAGAAGCAGAAGGAGAAGCAGAAGCAGAAGGAGAAGTAGAAAGATATGCATGAGATTCAGAAGAAGCAGGAGAAGTAGAATCAGAAGAATCAGGAGAAGCCGAAGAAGCAGATGCAAATTTGAAGCAGAAGGAGAAACAGAAGAAGCACAATCTGATGCAGAAGCAGAAGAATCAGAAATAGTAGAATAAGCAGAAGCACTAGGTGAAGCAGAAGAAGAAGTAGGAGATGGTGATAGAGATGGATTATGAGTAGGAGAAGCAAAAGGATAAGCAGATTCACAAAGAGACGCAGAAGGAGAAGCAGCACGAGAAGTAGGAGCAGCAGGAGAAGAAGAAGCAGTAGATGCAGAAGAAACAGAAGGTGTAGAAACAGAATGAGAAGCAGAAGGAGAAATTGAAGCAGAAGCAGAAGCAGAAGAAGAAGCAGAAGAAGGAGAAGGACAAGGAGAAGGAGAAAGAGAAGCAGAAAGAGAAGCACAACGAGAAGCAGGAGAAGCAGAAGCTGGAGAAGCCGAAGCAGAAGAAACAGAAGAAGGAAAGAAGCAGAAGCGGAAGTAGAAGCAGAAACAGAAGGAAAAGCAGAAAGAGAAGCAGGAGAAGCAGAAGAAGCAGCAGCAGAAGAAGCAGAAGCAGAAGAAGCCGAAAAAGCAAAAGCAGAACCTGAAGCAGAAGGAGAAGCAGGAGAAGCAGAAGAAGCAGAATCTGGAGAAGCAGAAGGAGAAGCAGAAGCAGAAAGAGAAGCAAAAGCAGAAGGAGAAGCAGAAGAAAGAGAAGAAGCAGAGGCAGTATCAGAAGAAGCAGAAGATTCAGAAGCAGAAGGAGAAGCAGAAGGAAAAGCAGAAGAACTAGAAGGAGAAGTAGAAGGAGAAACAGGAGTAGAAGCAGAAGGAGAAGCAGAAGAAGGAGCAGTAGAAGGAAAAGCGGCAGGAGAAAAAGAAAGAGCAGCAGAAGGAGAAGCAGGAAATGCAGAAACAGGAGAAGAACAAGCAGAAGAAACAGGAGAAGGACAAGAAGCAGAAGCAGAAGGAGAAGCAGAAAGAGAAGGAGGGGAAGCAGAAGAAGCAGAAGAAGGAGAAGCAGAAGAAGCAGAAGCATAAGAATCCGAAGAAGCAGAAGCAGAACCTGAAGCAGAAGGAGAAGCAGAAGAAGCAGAAGAAGCAGAATCTGGAGAAGCAGAATGACAAGCTGAAGGAGAAGCAGAAGCAGAAAGAGAATCAAAAGCAGAAGGAGAAGAAGAAGAAACAGAAGAAGCAGAAACAGTAGCAGTTGCAGCAGAAGGAGAAGCAGAAGGAAAAGCAGGAGAACAAGAAGGAGAAAGAGAAACAGAAGCAGAAGGAGAAGGAGAATCAAAAGGAGAAGCAGAAGAAGCAGAAGGAGAAGCAGAAGGAGAAACAGAAGCAGAAGAAGCAGCAGAAGGAGAAACAGAAGCAGAAGAAGATGCATAAGGAGAAGCAGGAGAAGGAGAAGAAGCAGAAGCAGAAGGAGAAGTAGAAGTAGGAGAAGGAGAAGGAAGAGCCGCAGAAGCAATAGGAGAAGCAGAAGGAGAAGCAGAAGCAGAATGAGAAGAAGAAAGAGAAGGAGTAGAAGCAGAAGAAGCAGGAAAAGAAGAAGCAGAATAAAGAGAAGAAGAAGGAGAAGGAGAAGGAGAAGAAGAAGAAGAAGAAGAAGAAGAAGAAGAAGAAGAAGAGAGAGAGACGAGAGAGAGAGAGAGAGAGAGAGAGAGAGAGAGAGAGAAGAGAGCATAGAGAGAGTAGAGCAGA
>NW_012317408.1:0-1931 GCF_000151885.1 Dipodomys ordii
TGAAGCTGAAGGAATATTTGAAGTACAAGAAGGAGAAGTAGAAATAGAAGGAGAATCTGAAAGAGATGTATGTAAATTTAAGAATTAGAAGTAAAAGGAGAAGCAGAAGGAGAAGCAGATGAAGGAGAAGGAGAAGCAGAAGAAGATGCAGAAGGAGAAGCAGGAGATGCAGAAGAATCAGAAGCAGGAGGAGAAGCAGGAAAAGCAGAAGAAGCAGAAGCAAAAGGAGAAGAAAAAGAAGGAGAAGGAGAAGCAGAAGCATAAGGACAAGCACAAGCAGGAGATGCAGAAGGAGAAGCAGGAGAAGCAGAAGAAACAGAAGTTGAAAGAGAAGCAGAAGTAGGAGAAGGAGAAGTAGGAGAAGCAGAAGCAGAAGGAGAAGCAGAAGCAGAATGAGAAGCAGAAAGAGAAGCAGGAGGAGGACAAGAAGCAGAAGCAGGAGAAGCCGAAAGAGAAGAAGCAGAAACAGAAGCAGAAGGAGAAGCAGAAGCAGAAGGAAAAGCAGCAGAAGAAGTAGAACCAGAAATTCAGGCACGAGAAACAGAAGAAGCAGAAGCAGAAGGAGAAGCAAAAAGAGAAGCAGAAGGAGAAGTAGAAAAAGCAGCAGAAGAAGCAGAAAAACAAGCAGGAGAAGCAGAAGCAGAAAGAGAAGTAGAAGCAGAAGAAGCAGAAGAAGCAGAAGAAGAAGCAGTAGAAGCAGAAGAAGCAGAAGCAGGAGAAGCAGAACCAGAAGAAAAAGAAGAAGCATAAGAAGCAGAAGCAGAGGGAGAAACAGAAGAAGGAGAAGGAGCAGCAGAAGGTGAAGCAGAAGGAGATGCAGAAGCAGAAAGAGAAGCAGAAATAGAAGAAGAAGAAGGAGAAGTTGGAGAATCAGAAGAAGCAGAAGCAAAAAGAGAAGCAGAAGAAGGAGAAGGAGAAGGACAAGCAGGAGAAGCAGAAGAAGCAGAAGCGGGAGAAGAAGAAGAAGAAGAAACAGAAGAAGGAGAAGGAGCAGAAGGAGAAGCAGAAGCAGAAGGTGAAGCAGAAAGAGAAGCAGAAGAAGCAGAAGAAGCAGTAGCAGGTGAAGCAGAAGCAGAAGAAACAGAAGAAGCCGTAGAATCAGAAGGAGAACCTGAAGCAGAAGGAGAAGCAGAAGCAGCAGAAGCTGGAAAAGCAGAAGCAGAAGAAACCGATCAAGCAGAAGAAGCAGAAGCAGAACGAGAAGCAGAAGAAGACGGAGAAAGAGAAGGATTATGTGTAGGAAGAGCAGAAGCAGAATTAGAAGCAGAAAGAGAAGCAGAAGAAGAAGCAGAAGGTGAAACAGAAGAAGCAGAAGCAGGTGAAGCAGAAGCAGAAGCAGAATGAGAAGCACAAGAAGGAGAAATTGAAGGAGAAGGAGAAGGAGACGGAGAAGCAGAAGGAGAAGTAGGAGAAGCAGAAGAATAAGAAGCAGGAGAAGCAGAAACAGAAGAAACAGAAGGAGAAGAGCAGAAGCAGAAGGAGAAGCAGAAGGAGAAGCAGAAGAAGCAGAAGATGAAGCAGAAGAAGAAGAAACAGAAAAAGCAGAAGAAGCAGAAGAAGAAGCAGCATGAGAAGCAGAAGAAGAAGAAGGAGAAAGAGAAAGAGAAGGATTACGAGTAGGAGAAACAGAAGGATAAGCAGAAGCAGAAAGAGAAGGAGAATGAGAAGGAGAAGCAGGAGAAGCAGAAGAAGCAGAAGCAGGGGAAGCAGAAGCAGAAGAAAGATAGGAAGGAGAAGAAGCAGAAGGAGAAGCAGAAACAGAAGGAAAAGCAGAAAGAGAAGCAGGAGAAGCAGAAGAAGCAGCAGCAGGAGAAGCAGAAGCAGAAGAAGCCGAAGAAGCAGAAGCAGAACCTGAAGCAGAAGGAGAAGCAGGAGAAGCAGAAGAAGCAGAATCTGGAGAAGCAGAAGGAGAAGCAGAAGCAGAAAGAGAA
>NW_012317409.1:0-1931 GCF_000151885.1 Dipodomys ordii
TGTAGTTGGATATCTTGGGGGGGGGGAACTGCTTTAAACTATTCTGGGATAATTGTACAAGTAGAAGCCCCTAACTCTGACTTTAATCAGCCACAACATTATCAACTTAGGGACAATTTTCCAAGTGCAAAGTGAGAAAAAGAAGGCTCATCACAGTTAGTGTTCAGGTTGAAGCAATGGCAATCACATAACTTTTCTTATAAGTGTTCATTTATTTTGAAGCATTAAAGTAGGAAAAAGCCAAGTAAATATTCTGCATGTACCTAAATTAAGTGCGACGTATTATATTGGAAGTTATAGATTACGTCTTTTATACTCTAACTTGGGACAATGATCTACTGTCAGTTATTTTCTTCTCTTCCCCTCTTTTGCCCTTCCACTTACATAATTATTATTTAAAGAGACATGCTTGAGCTTGCATTTCTAAATTCTTCAAAATTATCTGAACTATATCATGCTTCTGGCAGTCTCCTATATCTTTCTCAAGGGAAATATTTTGTCACTACCATTTTTGTCCTATATGATATTGGATATCTTCTTGCCTAATTCAGTCCAAGATACACATTAGACTCATCCAGCTATCTCAACAATTGTACCACCATAAAATACTATCTTACTTAGAAATGATGATTTTAGTATATCTGGTGAGGAGGCATCTGTCATTTTTGAATGACCCTAAATGATACTTAAATGCAATCATGTTTTAAGCCAATATGCCACTCAGTAGATGAATTGACAAAATGTGATTTATATATTCATGTGGTATTCTATGCTTCCAATTCATAAGGAAATAGAAAGACTTGGAAAAATCCTACTAAGTAAAATAAACAAGCCACAAAGAAAGAGATTCCATGGTTTTTCTCATTTGTAATAAGTAGGAAATATCTAGGATAGTCCTAGCAGATGAACAGAATTTCTCAACAACTATTTATATATGACCATATAAGATGATGCTGAGCAAAATGAACTCCTGGATATTGAAACAGAAGTTTTTCTTTGTGGTTGTTGTTTTTAATGTACTATGTGATTTCATTTTTGTGTGTGTTTTCCCCTTTGGATTTTCCCCTGCTGTATTTGATTTCAGTATCCTGTGTATTGTATATACATTTATCTTAATTTGGCAAGGGAAAAGGCACAACAAAATGGCAAGACAAAGGACAAAGAGCAAACCAATGCAATAGCTATATTCACCAGACAACATGCTGGAAATTTACATTACAACTTGTCAGGAGTATTGGGGTGAAGGAAAAGTCTGAGAAAAATGAGGGAGGATGTAAAAAGTTCGACATGTTATGTATTCACTACCTTACAATTACTACAACCCCTTCTATATATCACCTTGACAATAAAATTAAATTAAAAAATGAGCTGCATAAAATATAATTTCACTGTATTGGTATAGTAAATATTATTCTATGTGTATTACCTTTTTAAGAAATGAACATTTCTTAGTGAGAAGAGATAAAGAAGGTCACTACATACTAATTAAAGGATCTCTCCTTCAGGAGGATATTACAATTCTAAATATCTATTCGCCAAACAATGGAGCACCCAAATTTATCAAAGAAACACTATTTTCCCTCAAATCCCATATAGATCCAAAGACATTAATTGTTGGGGATTTTAACACACCACTCTCCCCACTAGATAGATCAACTCTGCAAAAACTCAACAGAGAAACCGCAGATCTAAACAGTTGCATAGATCAACTAGACTTAACAGACATCTACCGAACATTTCACCCAGCAGCATCAGAATACACGTTTTTCTCAGCAGCACATGGAACGTACTCTAAAATAGACCACATTTTAAGCCACAAAGCAAACCAGTCTAAATTCAGAAACATCGAAGTTATACCTTGCATCCTCTCTGACCACAAGGAGAATAAAATTAGAACTCAACACCAAAAGCCACCAAAGAAAGTCCGGTGA
>NW_012317410.1:0-1931 GCF_000151885.1 Dipodomys ordii
TGTGTCCACCGGTGACTCCCCGCTGTGTCCCCGCTGTGTCCCGCTGTGTCCTCCCTGTGTCCGAGCTGTGTCCCGCTGTGTCCCCCCGCTGTGTCCCGCTGTGTCCTCCCTGTGACCCCGCTGTGTCCCGCTGTGTCCCCGCTGTGTCCTCGCTGTGTCCCCCGCTGTGTTCCACTGTGTCCTCGCTGTGTCCCCCGCTGTGTACCATTGCGACCCCAGCTGTGTAGCCCGCTGTGTTCCGCTATGTACCCGCTGCATCGACGCTGTGTCCCACTGGGTCCCGTTGTGTCCTCGCTGTGTTTCCCGCTGTGTCCCGCTGTGTACCCCTCTGTGTCCCCCTCTGTGTCCCGCTTTGTCCCCCACTGTGTCCCGCTGTGTCCCGCTGTGTACTGCTGTGTCCCCTGCTGAGTCCCGCTGTGGTCCCACTGTGTCCCCATGTGTCCTCGCTGTGTCCCCCCTGTGTCCTGCTGTGTCCCCCCTGTGTTCCACGTGTGTCTCGCTGTGTCCCATCGCTGTGTCCCCCGCTGTGTCCCGCTGTGTCCCTTGCTGTGTCCCTCTGTGTCCACTGCTGTGTCCCAGCTGTGTCCCACTGTGTCCCCCGTTGTTCCCCGCTGTGTCCCGCTGTATCCTCGCTGTGTCCCCCGTTGTGTCCCGGTGTGTCCCCCGCTGTGCCCCGCTGTGTCCCGGTCTGTCCCCGCTGTGTCCCGCTGTGTACCCCGCTGTGTCCAGCTGTGTCCCCCGCTGTGTCCTGCTGTGTCACCTGCTTTGTCTCGCTGTGTCCCCGCAGTGTCCCCGCTGTGTCCCATTTGTGCACAGCTGTGTACCACGCTTTGTAACGCTGTGTCCCCGCTGTATCGACGCTGTGTCCCGCTGGGTACCGCTGTGTCCTCGCTGTGTCCCCCGCTGTGTCCCGCTGTGTCCCCCGCTGTTTCCCGCTGTGTCCCGCTGTGTCCCCCGCTGTTTCCCGCTGTGTCTACTGCTGTGTCCCTGCTGTGTCCCGCTGTGTCCCGCTGTGTCCAGATGTGTCCTCGCTGTGTCCCACGCTGTGTTCCGCTTTTTCCTCGCTGTGTCCCCCGAAGTGTCCCTTTGTGTCCCCAGCTGTGAAACCCGCTGTGTCCCGCTGTGTACCCCGCTGTGTCCAGCTGTGTCCCCACTGTGTCCCGCTGTGTCACACTGTGTCCCGTGGTGTCCCGCTTTGTTCCCCGCTGTGTCCCCCGGTGAGACCCCGCTGTGTCCCCGCTGTTTCCCGCTGTGTCCTCGCTGTGTCACACGCTGTGTTCCGCTGTGTCCTCGTTCTGTCCCCTGCTGTGTCCCGTTGTGTCCCCAGCTGTGTACCCCAATGTTTCCCGCTGTGTCCCCGCTGTATGGACACTCTGTCCCACTGGGTCCCGCTGTGTCCTCGCTGTGTCCCCCGCTGTGTCCCACTATGTCCCCCACTGTGTCCGCTGTGTCTACTGCTGTGCCCCTGCTGTGTCCCGCTGTGTCCCCCTGGTCCCCAGGTGTGTCCCCGCTGTCCCCCGTTGTGTCCCCCCACTGTGACCCGCTGTGTCCTGCTGTGTCCAGCTGTGTCCCTCTGTGTTCCGCTGTGTCCCGCTCTGTCCCCCGTTGTGGCCCCGCCGTGTCCCGCTGTGTCCCCGCTGTGTCCCGATGTGTCACCCCAATGTACCCGCTGTGTGCTGCTGAGGACCTGCTGTGTCCCGCTGTGTCCTCCGCTGTATCCCCGCTGTGTCCACCGCTGTGTCCCGCTGTGTCCAGCTGTGTCCCGCTGTGTCCTGCTCTGTCCCACTCTGTGTCGCTGCTGTGTCACCGCTGTGTCCCGCTGTGTCCCCCTCTGTGTCCCCACTGTGTCCCGCTGTGTCCCGCTGTATCCCCTGCTGTGTCCCGCTGTGTCACCGCTGTGTCCACTTCTGTGTCCCCGGTGTATTTCGTTG
>NW_012317411.1:0-1931 GCF_000151885.1 Dipodomys ordii
CCTGCTGTATCCCGCTGTGTACTTTGTTGTGTCCAGCTGTGTCACCACTGTGTCTCGCTGTTTCCCCTCTCTGTCTCCACTGTCCCCCGCTGTGTCCCAGCTTTGTCCCTCTGTGTCCCGCTGTGTCCCCAGCTTTGTCCCGCTGTGTCCCCGCATTGTCCCTGCTGTGTCCCGCTGTGTCACACTGTGTCCCATGGTGTCCCGCTTTGTCCCCCGCTGTGTCCCCGGCTGAGTCCCCTCTGTGTCGCCGTGGTGTCCCGCTGTCCTTGCTGTGTAACCCGCTGTCTCCCGCTTTGTCCCACGCTGTGTCCCGCTGTGTCCCTCTGTGTCCTCGCTGTGTCCCCCGCTGTGTCCCCGCTGTGTCCCATCCTGTGTCCTGCTGTGTACCCCGCTGTGTCCCGCTATGTTCCTGCAGTGTTCCCGTTGTGTCCCGCTGTGTCCCGCTGTGTCCTCGCTGTGTCCCCCGCTGTGTCCCGTTGTTTCCCCAGCTGTGTACCCCGCTGTGTATCACTGTGTCCCCGCTGTATCGACGCTGTGTCCCTCTGGGTCCCGCTGTGTCTTCCCTGTGTTCCCCGCTGTGTTCCGTTGTGTCCCCCGCTGTCTCCCGCTGTGTCCCTCCTGTGTCCCCCGCTGTGTCCTGCTGTGTCCCTCTGTGTGCCCTGCTGTATCCCCAACTCTGTCCCACTGTGTCACTGCTGCATCCCCGCTGTGTCCCGCTGTGTCCCCCGCTGAGTCCCGCTGTGTCCCCGCTGTGTCCCTCTGTGTCCTTACTGTGTCCCCCGCTGTGTCACGCTTTGTACCCCCTTTGTCCCACGCTGTGTCCCCCGCTGTGTCCCGCTGTGTCCCCTGCTGTGTCTCCACTGTGACCCGCTGTGTCCCGCTGTGTCCCTCTGTGACCCTGCTGAGTCCCGCTGTGTCCCCGCTGTGTCCCGCTTTGTCGTCGCTGTGTCCCCCGCTGTGTCCCGCTTTGTCCCCCCGTGTCCCCTGCTGTGTCCCGCTGTGTCCCGCTGTTTCCCGCTGTGTCCCGATGTGTACCCCGCTGTGTCCAGCTGTGTCCCCCGCTGTCTCCCACTTTGTCCCATGCTATGTTCCATTGTGTCCTGCAGTTTCCTCGCTGTGTCCCACGCTGTGTCCCACTGTGTCACCGCTGTGTCCCCCGCTGTGTCCTCGCTGTGTCCCCCACTCTGTCCCGCTGTGTTCCTCTGTGTCCCCTGCTGTATCCCCTGCTCTGTCCCACTGTGTCCCCCACTGTGTCCCGCTGTGTCCCCCGCTGAGTCCCGCTGTGTCCCCCCTGTGTCCCCCGCTGTGTCCCGCTTTGTCCCTCTGTGTCCTCTGCTGTGTCCCCTTCTCTGTCCCACTGTGTCCCCCGCTGTGTCCCGCTGTGTCCCACTGTGTCCAACGCTGTGTCCCGCTGTGTCCCCTGCTGTGTCCCCCGCTGTGTCCCGCTGTGTCGTCGCTGTGTGCCCCGCTGTGTCCCGCTGTGTCCCTGCTGTGACCCGCTGTGTCCTCGCTGTGTCCACCGCTGTCTCCCGCTTTGTCCCCTGCTGTGTCCCGCTGTGTCCAGCTGTGTCCTCGCTGTGTCCCACTCTGTGTCCCACTGTGTCCCGCTGAGTCCCACTGTGTCCCTGCTGTGTCACTCTGTGTCCTTGCTGTGTCCCCCGTTGTGTCCCGCTTT
Organism: Dipodomys ordii; assembly: GCF_000151885.1. Lineage (NCBI taxonomy): Eukaryota > Metazoa > Chordata > Mammalia > Rodentia > Heteromyidae > Dipodomys > Dipodomys ordii. The sequence continues at coordinate 1,676 of NW_012317411.1, forward strand.
GTACCCCCTGTGTCCCACGCTGTGTCACGCTGTGTCCCCCGCTGTGTCCCGCTGTGTCCCCTGCTGTGTCCCCTTTGTGTCCCGCTGTGTCCCGCTGTGTCCCGCTGTGACCCTGCTGAGTTCCGCTGTGTCCCCGCTGTGTCCCAATGTGTCCTTGCTGTATCCCCCACTGTGTCCCGCTGTGTCCCTCCTGTGTCCCCCGCTATGTCCCGCTATTCCACTGCTGTGTCCTTGCTGTGTCCCGCTGTGTTCCTGA
>NW_012317412.1:0-1930 GCF_000151885.1 Dipodomys ordii
CTTCTTCTGCTTTTCCTGCTTCTCCTTCTGCTTCTGCTTCTCCTGCTTCTCCTTCTGCATCTTCTTCTGCTTCTGCTTCTCCTTCTACTTCTTCTGCTTTTCCTTCTGATTCTCCTTCTGCTTCTTCTTCTTCTGCTTTACCTGCTTCTCTTTCTGCTTCTCCTTCTGATTCTCCTTCTGTTTCTCCTTCTCCTTCTTGTTCTTCTGCTTTTCTTTCGGCTTCTCCTTCTGCTTCTGCTACAACTGCTACTGCTTCTACTTCTTCTGATTCTTCTTCTCCTTCTGTTTCTGCTTCGCTTTCTACTTCTGCATCTCCTTCTGCTTCACCTTCTGCTGCTCTTTCTCCTTCTTCTGTTTCTCCCTCTGCTTCTGCTTCTTATGCTTCTTCTTTATCTTCTGCTTCTGCTTCTCCTGCTTCTGCTTCTTATGCTTCTACTGCTTCTTCTTCTGCTTCTGCTTCTACTTCTCTTTGTGCTTCTGCTTCTCCTGCTTGTTTTTCTGCTTCTTCTGCTGCTTCTCCTTCTGCTGCTTCTTCTACTTCTCCTTCTGCTTCTCCTTCTCTTTTTGCTTCGCCTTCTGCTTCTGCTTCTGCTTCTTCTGTTTCTCCTGCCTGAATTTCTGATTCTACTTCTTCTGCTGCTTCTCCTTCTGCTTCTGCTTCTACTTCTGTTTCTGATTCTGCTTCTTCTTCTTCTTCTCTTTCGGCTTCTCCTGCTTCTGCTTCTTGTGCTTCTCCTGCTTCTCTTTTTGCTTCTCATTCCGCTTCTGCTTCTCCTTCTGCTTCTGCTTCTCCTGCTTCTCCTTCTGCTTCTGCTTCTCCTCCTTCTCCTTCTCCTACTTCTGCTTCTCCTTCTGCATCTCCTTCTTCCGCTTCTCCTTCTGCATCTTCTTCTTCTGCCTCTGCTTCTCCTTATGCTTCTTCTTCTGCGTCTGCTTCTCCTTCTCCTTCTTTTGCTTCACCTTTTGCTTCTGCTTCTTCTGCTTTTCCTGCTTCTCCTTCTGCTTCTGCTTCATCTGCTTCTCCTTCTGCATCTTCTTCTGCTTCTGCTTCTCCTTCTCCTTCTTCTGCTTCTCCTTCTGATTCTCCTTCTGCTTCTTCTTCTTCTGCTTTACCTGCTTCTCTTTCTGCTTCTCCTTCTGCTTCTCCTGTTTCTACTTCTCCTTCTTGTTCTTCTGCTTTTCCTACTGCTTCTGCTACAACTGCTACTGCTTCTACTTCTTCTGTTTCTTCTGCTTCTCCTTCCGCTTTTGATTCTCTTTCTACTTCTGCTTCTCCTTCTGCTTCTCATTCTGCTTCTCCAGATTCTGCTTCTTCTGCTTCTCCTGCTTCTCCTTCTGCTTCAGGTTCTGCTTCTGCTTCTTCGGATTCTTATGCTTCTGCTTCTCCTGCTTCTTCTTCTTCTGCTTCCCCTCCTTCTCTTTCTGCTTCTCCTTCTGCTTCTGCTTCTTGTCCTTCTCCTGTTTCTTCTGCTTGTTCTTCTCCTGTTTCTGCATTTCCTGCTTCTCCTTCTGCTGCTCTTTCTGTTTCTCCTGCCGCTATTCCTTCTACTGCTCCTCTTTCTGCTTCTCTTTCTGCTTCTACTCCTGTTTCTCCTTCTCCTTCTCCTTCTAGTTCTTCTGCTTTTCCTTCTGCTTCTCCTTCTGCTTCTGAATCTTCTGCTTCTTCTACTACTGCCTCTGCTTCTTCTGTTTCTTCTTCTTCTCCTTCTGCTTTTGCTTCTCTTTCTGCTTCTGCTTCTCCTTCTGCTACTCCAGATTCTGCTTCTTCTGCTTCTCCTGCTTCTCCTTCTGCTTCAGGTTCTGCTTTTGCTTTTTCGGCTTCTTCTGCTTCTGCTTCTCCTGCTGCTGCTTCTTCTGCTTCTCCTGCTTCTCTTTCTGCTTTTCCTTCTGTTTCTGCTTCTCCTTCTGCTTCTGCTTCTTCCCCTTCTTC
>NW_012317413.1:0-1930 GCF_000151885.1 Dipodomys ordii
CTTCTGCTTCTCTTGATTCTGCTTCTTCTGCTTCCCCTCCTTCTCTTTCTGCTTCTCCTTCTGTATCTGCTTCTCCTTCTGCTTCTGCTTCTTGTCCTTCTCCTTTTTCTTCTGCTTCTGCTTCTCCTGTTTCTATATCTCCTGCTTCTCCTTCTGCTGCTCTTTCTGCTTCTTCTGCTGCTTTTCCTTCTCCTGCTCCTTCTTCTGCTTCTCTTTCTGCTTCTCCTTCTGTTTCTCCTTCTACTTCTCCTTCTCGTTCTTCTGCTTTTCCTTCTGTTTCTCCTTCTGCTTCTACATCTTCTGCTTCTTCTGCTACTGCCTCTGCTTCTTCTGTTTCTTCTGCTTCTCCTTCTGCTTTTGCTTCTCTTTCTGCTTCTGCTTCTCCAGGTTCTGCTTCTTCTGCTTCTCCTGCTTCTCCTTCTGCTTCAGGTTCTGCTTCTGCTTCTTCGGCTTCTTCTGCTTCTGCTTCTCCTGCTGCTGTTTCTTCTGCTTCTCCTGCTTCTCTTTCTGCTTTTCCTTCTGTTTCTGCTTCTCCTTCTGCTTCTGCTTCTTCTCCTTCTTCTGTTTCTTCTGTTTCTGCTTCTCCTGATTCTGCTTCTCCTGCTTCTCGTTCTGCTTCTCTTTGTGCTTCTCTTTCTGCTTCTCCTTCTCCTACTTCTGCTTCTATTTCTGCTTCTGCTTCTCCTTCTACTTCTGCTGCAACTGCTACTGCTTCTGCTTCTTCTGTTTCTTCTGCTTCTCCTTCTGCTTTTGATTCTCTTTCCGCTTCTGCTTCTCCTTCTGCTTCTGATTCTGCTTCTCCAGATTCTGATTCTTCTGCTTCTCCTGCTTCTCCTTCTGCTTCAGGTTCTACTTCTGCTTCTTCGGATTCTTATGCTTCTGCTTCTCTTGATTCTGCTTCTTCTGCTTCCCCTCCTTCTCTTTCTGCTTCTCCTTCTGTATCTGCTTCTCCTTCTGCTTCTGCTTCTTGTCCTTCTCCATTTTCTTCTGCTTCTGCTTCTCCTGTTTCTATATCTCCTGCTTCTCCTTCTGCTGCTCTTTCTGCTTCTTCTGCTGCTTTTCCTTCTCCTGCTCCTTCTTCTGCTTCTCTTTCTGCTTCTTCTTCTGTTTCTCCTTCTATTTCTCCTTCTCGTTCTTCTGCTTTTCCTTCTGTTTCTCCTTCTGCTTCTACATGTTCTGCTTCTTCTGCTACTGCCTCTGCTTCTTCTGTTTCTTCTGCTTCTCCTTCTGCTTTTGCTTCTCTTTCTGCTTCTGCTTCGCCTTCTGCTTCTCCAGGTTCTGCTTCTTCTGCTTCTCCTGCTTCTCCTTCTGCTTCAGGTTCTGCTTCTGCTTCTTCGGCTTCTTCTGCTTCTGCTTCTCCTGCTGCTGCTTCTTCTGCTTCTCCTGCTTCTCTTTCTGCTTTTCCTTCTGTTTCTGCTTCTCCTTCTTCTTCTGCTTCTTCTCCTTCTTCTGTTTCTTCTGTTTCTGCTTCTCCTGATTCTGCTTCTCCTGCTTCTCGTTCTGCTTCTCTTTGTGCTTCTCTTTCTGCTTCTCCTCCTCCTACTTCTGCTTCTGCTTCTCCTTCTGCTTCTGCTTCAATTTCTCCTTCTGCTTCTCATTCTGCTTCTGCGTCTTCTGTTTCTTCTGCTTCTGCTTCTCCAGCTTCTCCTACTTCTCGTGCTGCTTCTCCTTCTGCGTCTCTTTCTGCTTCTGCTTATCCTTTTGCTTCTCCTACTCCTAATCCTTCTCTCTCGCCTTCTCCGTCTTCTTCTTCTGCTTCTCCTGCTGCTTCTGCTTTCTGCTTTATTCTACTATTTCTGTTTCTTCTGCTTCAGATTGTGCTTCTTCTGTTTCTCCTTCTGCTTCAGATTCTGCCTCTGCTTCTTCGGCTTCTCCTGGTTAATACTGGCTTAAGCTTCTCCTGCTTCTTTTCTTCTACTTCCCCTCCTTC
>NW_012317414.1:0-1930 GCF_000151885.1 Dipodomys ordii
GAGGAAGAAGGAGAAGTAGCAGCGAAGGAGAATCAGAAGGAGAAGCAGAAGAAGGAGAAGCGAAGCAGAAGAAGCAGCAGAAGGAGAAGCAGAACAGAAGAAGATGCAGAAGGAGAAGAAGGAGAAGCAGAAGAAGCAGAAGCAGAAGGAGAAGCAGAAGAAGCAGAAGCAGAAGGAGAAGCAGAAGTAGGAGAAGGAGAAGGAGAAGGAAGAGCAGCAGAAGCAATAGGAGAAGCAGAAGGAGAAACAGAAGCAGAATGAGAAGCAGAAAGAGAAGCAGTAGAAGCAGAAGAAGCAGGAAATGCAGAAGCAGAAGAAAGAGAAGAAGAAGAAGTAGACGAAGAAGAAGAAGAAGCATAAGGAGAAGCATAAGGAGAAGCAGTAGAAGCAGAAGAAGCAGAGCAGGAGAAGCAGAAGCAGAAGAAAAAGAATAAGCAAAAGAAGCAGAAGCAGTGGGAGAAGCAGAAGAAGGAGAAGGAGAAGGAGCAGCAGAAGGAGAAGCAGAAGCAGAAAGAGAAGCAGAAACAGAAGGAGAATAAGAAGGAGAAGCAGGAGAATCAGAAGAAGCTGAAGTAGAAGCAGAAAGAGGAGAAGAAGGAGAAGCAGAAGTAGAATCAGAAGAAACAGAAGAAGAAGAAGCAGAAGAAACAGAAGCAAAAGAAAGAGAAGAAGGAGAAGAGCAGAAGCAGAAGCAGAAGGAGAAGCAGAAGCAGAAGGAGAAGCAGAAAGAGAAGCAGGAGAAGCAGAAGAAGCAGGAGAAGCCGAAGAAGAAGAATCTGAAGCAGGAGAAACAGAAGAAGCACAATCTGAAGCAGAAGCAGAAGAAACAGAAATAGTAGAATAAGCAGAAGCAGAAGAAGCAGGAGAAGCAGAAGAAGAAGACGGAGAAGGCGAAAGAGAAGGATTAGGAGTAGGAGAAGCAAAAGGATAAGCAGAAGCAGAAAGAGACGCAGAAGAAGAAGCAGCACGAGAAGTAGGAGAAGCTGGAGAAGCAGAAGCAGAAGAAGCAGAAGAAACAGAAGACGCAGAAGCAGAATGAGAAGCAGAAGGAGAAATTGAAGCAGAAGCAGAAGCAGAAGGAGAAGCAGAAGCCGAAGGAGAAGCAGAAGAAGGAGAAGGAGAACAGAAAGAGAAGCAGAAAGAGAAGCAGAACGAGAAGCAGGAGAAGCAGAAGCAGGAGAAGCAGAAGCTGAAGAAACAGAAGAAGGAGAAGAAGCTGAAGCAGAAGGAGAAGCAGAAACAGAAGGAAAAGCAGAAAGAGAAGCAGGAGAAGCAGAAGAAGCAGCAGCAGGAGAAGCAGAAGCAGAACCTGAAGCAGAAGGAGAAGCAGGAGAAGCAGAAGAAGCAGAATCTGGAGAAGCAGAAGGAGGAGCAGAAGCAGAAAGAGAAGCAAAAGCAGAAGGAGAAGCAGAAGAAACAGAAGAAGCAGAGGCAGTAGCAGAAGAAGCAGAAGATGCAGAAGCAGAAGCAGATGGAAAAGCAGAAGAACTAGAAGGAGAAGGAGAAACAGAAGGAGAAGCAGAAAGAGAAGCAGAAGAAAGAGCAGGAGAAGGAAAAGCAGCAGGAGAAGCAGAAAGAGCAACAGAAGGAGAAGCAGGAGATGCCGAATCAGGAGAAGCAGAAGCAGAAGAAACAGGAGAAGGACAAGAAGCAGAAGCAGAATGAGAAGCAGAAACAGAAGGAGAAGCAGAAAGAGAAGGACGGGAAGAAGAAGAAGCAGAAGCAGGAGAAGCAGAAGCATAAGAATCCGAAGAAGCAGAAGCAGAACCTGAAGCAGAAGGAGAAGCAGAAGAAACAGAAGAAGAAGAAGCAGTAGCAGTTGTAGCAGAAGCAGAACGAGAAGCAGAAGGAAAAGCAGAAGAACAAGAAGGAGAAGGAGAAACAGAAGGAGCAGCAGAAGGAGAAGCAGAAAGAGAAGCAGGTAAAGCAG
>NW_012317415.1:0-1930 GCF_000151885.1 Dipodomys ordii
TCTGCTTCTCCCCACTGCTTCTGCATCATGCATCCTCTGCATATTCATAATCTTCAGACGTCCTGCTTCTCCTGACTTCTGCCTCTTCTGCATCTACTGCTTACTCCTCATGCATCATCTCTTCTTCATCATCTTCGTCATCATCGTCATCATCATCATCATCTTCTTCATCATCATCTTCATCACTTCTTCTTCTTCTTCTTCTTCTTCGTCTACTTCTTCTTCTTCTTCTTCTTCTTCTTCTTCTTCTTCTTCTTCTTCTTCTTCTTCTTCTTCTTCTTCTTCTTCTTCTTCTTCTGCTTCCGTTTCTGCTTCTTCTTCTTCTCATTCTTCTGCTTTTCCTGCTTCTTCTGCTTCTAATGCTTCTCTTTCTGCTTCTCATTCTGCTTCTGCTTCTCCATCTGCTTCTCCTATTGCTTCTGCTGCACTTCCTTCTCCTTCTTCTTCTCCTACTTCTGCTTCTCTTTCTGCTTCTGCTTCTTCTGCTTCTCCTGCTTCTCTTTCTGCATCTTCTTCTGCTTCTCCTTCTGCTAATTCTTCTGCTTCTGCTTCTCCTTCTTCTGCTTCTCCTTCTGATTCTCCTTCTGTTTCTCCTTCTGCTGCTCCTACTTCTTCTTCCTCTGATTCTGCTTCTTATGCTTATTCCTTTTCTTCTGCTTCTGCTTCTCCTGCTTCTGCTTCTTCTACTTCTCTGCTTCTCCTTATGCATCTCCTTATGCTTCTCCTTATGCTTCTCCTTATGATTCTTCTTCTTCTTCTTCTTCTTCTTCTTCTTCTTCTTCTTCTTCTTCTTCTTCTTCTTCTTCTTCTTCTTCTTCTTCTTCTCTTTCTTCTGCTTCTGCTTTTCCTGCTTCTTCTGCTTCTACTGCCACTCTTTCTGCTTCTCATTCTGATTCTGCTTCTCCTACTGCTTCTCCTGTTGCTTCTGCTGCTCTTCTTTCTCCTTCTCCTGCTTCTACTTCTTCTTCTGCTTCTTCTGCTTCTCCTGCTTCTCCTTCTGCATCTCCTTCTGCTTGTGCTTGTCCTTATGCTTCTTCTTCTGATTCTGCTTCTCCTTCTCCTTCTGCTTCTTCTGCTTCTCCTTCTGATTCTCTTTCTGCTTCTCCTTATGTTTCTCCTTCTCCTTCTCGTTCTTCTGCTTTTCCTTCTGCTTCTCTTACTGCTGCAACAGCTACTGCTTCTGTTCTTCTGTTTCTTCTGCTTCTCCTTCTGCTTTTGATTCTCTTTCCGCTTCTGCTTCTCATTCTGCTTCTGCAGATACTGCTTCTTCTGCTTCTCCTGATTCTCCTTCTGCTTCAGGTTCTGCTTCTACTTCTGCTTCTTGTCCTTCTCCTGTTTCTTCTGCTTCTGATTCTCCTGTTTCTGCATCTCCTGCTTCTCCTTCTGCTGCTCTTTCTGCTTCTCCTGCTGCTTTTCCTTCTGTTGCTCCTTCTTCTGCTTCTCTTTCTGCTTCTCCTTCTGTTTCTCCTTGTCCTTCTCCTTCTCGTTCTTCTGCTTTTCCTTCTGCTTCTCCTTCTGCTTCTGCATCTTCAGCTTCTTCTGCTACTGCCTCTGATTCTTCTGTTTCTTCTGCTTCTAGTTCTGCTTTTGCTTCTCTTTCTGCTTCTGCTTCTCCAGGTTCTGCTTCTTCTGCTTCTCCTTCTGCTTCAGGTTCTGCTTCTGCTTCTTCATCTTCTTCTGCTTCTGCTTCTCCTGCTGCTGCTTCTTCTGCTTCTCCTGCTTCTCTTTCTGCTTTTTCTTCTGTTTCTGCTTGTCCTTCTGCTTCTTCTCCTTCTTCGGTTTCTTCTGCTTCTGCTTCTCCTGCTTCTGCTTCTCCTGCTTCTCGTTCTGCTTCTCTTTCTGCTTCTCCTTCTCCTTCTTATGCTTCTCCTTCTGCTTCTGCATTCTGGCTTCTGCTTCTGCTTCAATTTCTCCTTCTGCTTCTCATTCT
>NW_012317416.1:0-1930 GCF_000151885.1 Dipodomys ordii
TCTTTCTCCTTCTCCTTCTTCTTCTTCTGCTTCTCGTTCTGCTTCTGCTACTGCTTCTTCTGCTTGTTCTGTTTCTTCTGCTTCAGGTCGTGCATCTGCTTCTTCAGCTTCTTCTGTTTCTTGTGCTTCTGCTTCTCCTGCTACTGCTTCTTCTCCTTCTCTTTCTGCTTCTCCTTCTGCTTCTGCTTCTCCTCCTTCTCCTTCTTCTTCTTCTTCTTCTTCTTCTTCTTCTTCTTCTTCTTCTTCTTCTTCTTCATCTTCTTCTTCTTCTTCTTCTTCTTCTGCTTCTGCTTCTGCTTCTGCTTCTGCTTCTCCCACTTCTGCTTCTACTGCTTCTTCTGCTTCTCCTTCCTTTCCTCTGCTTCTGCTTCTCCTTCTCCTTCATCTGCTTCTCTTTCTGCTTCTGCTTCTTCTGAATCTCCAACTAATCCTTCTTCTTCTCCTTCTGTTTCTGCTTCTCTTTCTGCTTCTCCATCTCCTTCTGCTTCACATTCTGCTGCTCCTTCTCCTTCTTCTGTTTCTCCCTCTGCTATTGCTTCAGCTTCTTAATCTTCTTCTTGTTCTTCTGCTTCTGCTTCTCCTGCTTCTGCCTCTTATGCTTCTACTGCTTCTTCTTGTGCTTCTACTTCTTCTGCTTCTTCTGCTTCTACTTCTCTTTCTGCTTCTGCTTCTCCTGCTTGTTTTTCTGCTTCTTCTGCTGCTTCTCCAACTGCTGCTTCTTCTACTTCTCCTTCTGCTGCTTCTTCTACTTCTCCTTCTGCTTCTCTTTTTGCTTCTCTTTCTGCTTCTCCAGATTCTGCTTCTATTGCTTTTCCTGTTTCTCCTTCTGCTTCAGGTTCTGCTTCTGTTTCTTCGGCTTCTTCTGCTTCTGCTTCTCCTGCTGCTGCTTCTTCTGCTTCTCCTGCTTCTCTTTCTGCTTTTCCTTCTGTTTCTGCTTCTGCTTCTGCTTCTTCTCCCTCTGGTTCTTCTGCTTCTGCTTCTCCTGCTTCTGCATCTCCTGCTTCTCGTTCTGCTTCTCTTTCAACTTCTCCTTCTCCTTCTTCTGCTTCTCCTTCTGCTTCTGCTTCTCCTGCTTCTGCTTCAATTTCTCCTTCTGATTCTCATTCTGCTTCTGCGTCTTCTGTTTCTCCTGCTTCTCGTACTTCTCGTGCTGCTTTACCTTTTGCGTCTCTTTCTGCTTCTGCTTATCCTTTTGCTTCTCCTACTCCTAATCCTTCTCTCTCGCCTTCTCCGTCTTCTTCTTCTGCTTCTCCTGCTGCTTCTGCTTCTGCTTATTCTACTATTACTGTTTCTTCTGCTTCTGCTTCAGATTGTGCTTCTTCTGTTTCTCCTTCTACTTCAGATTATGATTCTGCTTCTTCGGCTTCGCGTGTTTCTTCTGCTTCAGCTTCTCCTGCTTCTTCTGCTTCTCCTGCTTCTCCTTCTGCTTCTCCTTCTGCTTCTGCTTCTCCTTCTGCTTCTGCTTCTGCTCTTCTCATTCTTCTGTTTCTTTTGCTTCTGTTTCTTCTGCTTCTTCTTCTTCTGTTTCTTCTGATGCTACTTCTGCTTCTCCTTCTTCTCCTTCTCTTTCTGCTTCTACTTCTGCTTCTTCTGATTCTCCTGCTTCTCCTTCTTGTTCTCCTTCTGTTTCTGCTTCTCATTCTGCTTCTGCTACTCCTTCTGCTGCTCCTTCTCATTATCCTTCTTCTGATTCTCCCCCTGCTTCTGCTTCTGCTTCTTCTGCTTATTCTTTTTCTTCTGCTTCTGCTTCTCCTGCTTCTGCTTCTTCTGCTTCTACTGCTTCTCCTTATGTTTCTCCTTATGCTTCTTCTTCTTCTTTTTTTTCTTCTTCTTCGTCTTCTCTTTCGTCTTCTTCTTCTTCTTCTTCTTCTTCTTCTTCTTCTTCTTCTTCTTCTTCTTCTTCTTCTTCTTCTTCTTCTTCTTCTTCTCT
>NW_012317417.1:0-1930 GCF_000151885.1 Dipodomys ordii
TTCTCCTACTTCTCCTTCTGCATCTTCTTCTGCTTCTGCTTCTCCTTCTGCTGCTTCTTCTGCTTCTGCTTCTCCTTCTTCTGCTTCTCCTTCTGATTCTCCTTCTGCTTCTAGTTCTCCTTCTGCTCCTTCTCCTTCTTCTGCTTCTCCCTCTGATTCTGCTTCTTTTGCTTATTCTTTTTCTTCTGCTTCTGCTTCTCCTGCTTCTGCTTCTTCTGCTTCTACTGCTTCTCCTTATGCTTCTCCTTCTCCTCCTTCTCCTATTCCTCCTCCTCCTCTTTCTTCTTCTTCTTCTTCTTCTTCTTCTTCTTCTTCTTCTTCTTCTTCTTCTTCTTCTTCTCCTTCTTCTTCTTCTTCTTCTTCTTCTTCTTCTTCTTCTTCTTCTTCTTCTATTTCTTCTTCTTCTTCTCTTTCTTCTGCTTCTTCTTTTCCTGCTTCTTCTGCTTCTACTGCTTCTCTTTCTGCTTCTCATTCTGCTTCTGCTTCTCCTATTTCTTCTGCGGCTCTTCCTTCTCCTACTTCTACTTCTCCTTCTGCTTCTGCTTCTCCTGCTTCTCCTTCTGCATCTTCTTCTGCTTCTGCTTCTCCTTCTGCTGCTTCTGCTTCTCCTTCTGATTCTCCTTCTGCTTCTCCTTCTGTTTCTCCTTCTCCTTCTCGTTCTTCTGCTTTTCTTTCTGCTTCTCCTTCTGCTTCTGCTGCAACTGCTACTGCTTCTTCTGTTTCTTCTGCGTCTCCTTCTGCTTTTGATTCTCTTTCAGCTTCTGCTTCTCCTTCAGCTTCTCATTCAGCTTCTCAAGATTCTGCTTCTTCTGCTTCTCCTGCTTCCGCTTTTGCTTCAGGTTCTGTTTCTGCTTCTTCGGATTCTTATGCTTCTGCTTCTCCTGCTTCTGCTTCTTCTGCTTCCCCTCCTCTTTCTGCTTCTCCTTCTGTTTCTGCTTCTCCTGCTTCTGCTTCTTCTGCTTTTCCTGCTTCTCTTTCTGCTTCTCCTTCTGCTTTTCCTTCTCCTTCTGCTTCTGATCCTTCTCCTTCTTCTGTTTCTTCTTCTTCTGCTTCTCCCGCTTCTGCTTCTTCTGCTTCTCCTGCTTCTCGTTCTGCTTCTCTTCGTCAGCTTCTCTTTCTACTTCTGCTTCTGCTTCTTCGGATTCTGCTTCTTCTACTTCTTCTCTCCTTCTGCTTCTGCTTATTCTGCTTCTCCTGCTTCTCCTTCTGCATCTCATCTGCTTGTACTTTTCCGTCTGCTTCTTCTTCTGCTTCTGCTTCTCCTTCTACTTCTTCTGCTTCTCCGTCTGATTCTGCTTCTTCTGACTTTCCTGATTCTCCTTCTGCTTCTCCTTCTTCTTCTCCTTCTGTTTCTCCTTCTCCTTCTCGTTCTTCTGCTATTCCTTCTGCTTCTCTTTCTGCTTCTGCATCTTCAGCTTCTTCTGCTACTGCTTCTGCTTCTTCTGTTTCTTCTGCTTCTCCTTCTGCTTTTGCTTCTCTTTCTGCTTCTGCTTCTCCTTCTGGTTCTCCTTCTTCTTCTCCAGATTCTGCTTCTTCTGCTTCTCCTTCCGCTTCAGGTTCTGCTTCTGCTTCTTCGGCTTCTTCTGCTTCTATTTCTGCTTCTCCTTCTGTTTCTGCTTCTCTTTCTGCTTCTGTTTCTTCTCCTTCTTCTATTTCTTCTGCTTATGCTTCTACTGCTTCTCCTGCTTCTCCTTCTGTTTCTCTTTATTCTTATCCTTCTGCTTCTCCTTCTCCTTCTTCTGCTTCTCCTTCTGCTTCTGCTTCTGCTTCTCCTTCTGCATCTTCTTCTGTTTCAATTTCTCCTTCTTCTGCTTTTCATTCTTCTTCTGCTTCTCCTGCTTCTGCTTCTTCTGCTTCTCCTGCTTCTCCTTCTCCTTCTCCTTCTCTTTCTGCTTCTGCTTATCCGTCTGTTTCTCCTACTCCTAATCTG
>NW_012317418.1:0-1930 GCF_000151885.1 Dipodomys ordii
ACAGCAGGGGACACAGTGGGACATAGTGGGGACACAGCAGGACACTGCGGGACACAGCGGGGGACACAGCGGTACACAGCTTGGGACACAGAGAGGACAAAGCGGGACACAGCGGGACACAGCGGGGACACAGCAGGGACACAGCGGGGGACACAGCGGGACACAACGGGGAACACATCGAGGACCCAGCAGGACACAGCGTCGATACAGAGGGGACACAGCGGGACACAGCGGGGTACACAGCTGAGGACACAACGGGACACATCGGTGGACACAGCGAGGACACAGCGGGACACAGCGGGGACACTGCGGGAACATAGCGGGACACAGCGGGTACAGAGCGGGACACAGCGGGGTCACAGAGTGGTACACAGCGGGACACATCGGGAAACAAAGCGAGGTCACAGCGGGGGACAAAGCGGGACAACACGGAACACAGTGTGACACAGCGGGACACAGCCCGACACAGCGGGACACAGCGGGGGACACAGCGGGGAACAGCAGAGGACAGGGAGGGGACACAGCGGGACACAGCAGGTACACAGCTGGACACAGCGGAGTACACAGAGGGACACAGCGGGCACACAGCGGGGACACAGCGGGACACAACGGGACACAGCGGGGACACAGTGGGACACAGCGGGACAAAGTGGCAGACACAGCGGGACACAGCAGGCACACAGCGGGGACACAGCGGGACACAGCGGGACACAGCGGGGACAGAGCGGGACACAGCCGGACACAGCGGGACACAGCAGGGGACACAGCGGGACACAGTTGGGGACCCAGTTAGGACACAGCGGGACACAGCAGGGGACACAGCGAGGACACAGCGGGGGACACAGCGGGGGACACAGCGGGACACAAGGGAAACACAGCGAGGACACTGCGGGACACAGCGTGGATACAGAGGGGACACAGCGTTACACAGCGTGGTACACAGCTTTGGACACAACGGGACACAGTGGGGGCACAGCCGGACACAGCGGGACACAGTGGGACACAGCAGGGACAAAGCGTGAGACACAGCGGGGGACAGAGAGGGAGAAAGCAGGGGACACAGCGAGGACACAGCGGGACACAGCGGTGACACAACGGGGATTCAGCGGGGGACACTGCGGGACACAATGTGGGACAGAGCGTGAGACACAGCGAGACACAGCGGGGACAAAGCTGGACACAGCGGGGTACACAGAGGGACACAGCAGGACACAGCGGGGAAACAGCATGACACAAAAGGACACAGCGCGACACAGCGGGGGACACAGCGAGGACACAGCGGCACACAGTGGGGGACACAGCAAGGACAGCGGGGGACAAAGCGGGACATAGCGGGGGACACAGCGGGGACACAGCGGGACACAGCATGGGACAAAGGAAGGACACAGCGGTACACAGCGGGGGACAGAGCGAGGACACATTGGGACACAGCGGGGACACAGCGGGATTCAGCGGGGGACACAGCAGTACACAGCGGGACACAGCGGGACACAGAGGGGAAAGAGCATGGACACAGCGGGGGACACAGCGAGACACAGCAGGGGACACAGAGGGGTACACAGCGGGACACAGCGGGGAAAAAAGCGAGGCCACAGCGGAACACAGCGTGGGACACAGCGAGGACACAGCGGGACACAGTGGGGACAAAGCAGTAGACACAACGGGACACAATGGCGGACACAGCGGGACACAGCAGGGGACACAGGGAGGACACAGCGGGACCCAGCGGGACCCAGCCTCGATACAGCGGGGACACAGCGGGACACAGCGAGGTACACAGCTGGGGACACAACAGGACACAGCGTGGGACACAGCGAGGACACAGCGGGACACAGCGGGACACTGCGGGAACATAGCGGGACACAGCTGGGTACAGAGCGGGACACAGCGGAACACAGCTGGGGACATAGCGGGGACACAGCGGGACACA
>NW_012317419.1:0-1930 GCF_000151885.1 Dipodomys ordii
GAAAAAAAGGTAGGCATTAGAGACTGCCTGTGTACCTTAGCCTCCTAAATGTGATTTCCTTCCAAAACCCCTCAGCCCAAACAGAAACAAATGAGAACCTGATGTGCAAACCTCGATAAGCAGCCAAATTCTCAAGAGGGGTGACGGAGCAGCCAGGCTTGCGGAAACAAGGGCACAAAGACAATTGACACAAATACCGACCTCGCACCCCAGCACCCCCGCACCAAAATCCACAACCCTACCCTCGGAACAAAATAAAACAAATTTGCTTGAATCTCACGCTGCCTTTTGTTTGTAATAGACGCAATAGGCGAAGGGGAGGGATCTCATTTCTGGTGCCTGACGGGGGGGAGGGGGGAGGGGGCGGGGGACTTGGAGAGGAGAGAAGAGGGGGCAGAGGGCATCTCAGTGTATCTGTGTGTGTGCGTGCGTGCATCTTTGAGGAAACTCAAAGATCGGACGCGACACAGCATGTATGTAGTCCAGCCGGACCAATTCACCACGTCTCTGTCTATAGTCTCTCTGTTTCTGTTTCTCTATTTCTCTCTCTGTCTTTGTCTCTGTCTGTCTGTCTGTCTGTCTGTCTGTCTCTCTCTCTCTCTCTCTCTCTTGTTTGAATTCTCTCTCCCGCCCGCCCGCCCGCCCGCACTCCCTCCCTCCTTTTCCTCTCGACTTGCCAGTCAATCAAGGGGCTTGAGCTACTGTACTGGCGCTCCAACACACAACGGTCCCACTCCGAGCCTGCCTGCCTGCCTGCCTATGCATGGGCCCCATACTCCAACGAGGCACATCATCATCCCCACCCCACCCCTTCTCTGAAAAGAAGGCAGTCTCTCTCGGGGTCAGCCAGCCTGGGCCGGTTTTCTCAGTCAGTCAGTGCGTGGTTTGTTTGTTCTTTATTTTCCCCAATGCATTTCATGAGAGAAAACTGCAATTCACAAAACCACCACTAGATGGCGCGCGTTCGCCGTCGACAAGGTGGATGGGGCGGCGGGAGGGGCAAAACACGGGTCGGGTCAGTCACTCACTCAGTCAGTCAGTCCTCACCTACCCGGCAGTGGGGAGTGAGAGTTCTGACATACACATACATATAGGTTGTTATGATTCATTATTATCATCATTTGCTTTTCCTCTGTCGTAGCCATGACGACGGGGAGGGCGGGGTTTCGACCGCCAGCCGACGTGTGGCAGAGGTGGAGGGGGAGGGGGAGGTTCGGGCTTCCCTGGAGTCCTGCTCCTAATTATCTCTTTAATATCTCTTTATCTTCCAGCCCCTGCTTCCTGACCGGATGGTGATATCTGAAGCACTCAGCGACAACCAGACAGCCAGAGAGGAACGCGAGCCATCCATGCAGGTGGCGTAACCGTCCATCCTCACCCCCCCAACCCGCAGGCGGTTACTCGACCACGACCACGATCTCCGACCCCCCCCCCCCGCACCAAAATCCACAACCCTACCCTCGGAACAAAATAAAACAAATTTGCTTGAATCTCACGCTGCCTTTTGTTTGTAATTGACGCAATAGGCGAAAGGGAGGGATCTCATTTCTGTTGCCTGACGGGGGGGGAGGGGGGAGAGGGCGGGGGAATTGGAGAGGAGAGAAGAGGGGGCAGAGGGCATCTCAGTGTATCTGTGTGTGTGCGTGCGTGCATCTTTGAGGAAACTCAAAGATCGGACGCGACAGAGCATGTATGTAGTCCAGCCGGACCAATTCACCACGTCTCTGTCTCTTGTCTCTCTGTTTCTGTTTCTCTATTTCTCTCTCTGTGTCTCTCTTCGTCTCTGTCTGTCTGTCTGTCTGTCTGTCTGTCTGTCTCTCTCTCTCTCTCTCTCTCTCGTTTGAATTCTCTCTCCCGCCCGCCCGCCCGCCCGCACTCCCTCCACTCCTTTTCCTCTCGACTTGCCAGTCAATCCTGGGGCTTGAGCTAC
>NW_012317420.1:0-1930 GCF_000151885.1 Dipodomys ordii
CAAGAATTCCTCGCTGAGTCCCCCGAATGTGTCCCATAGTGATACCAAGCAAGGTAACACCATGTGTCCCGATTAGTAAACAAAAGTATAGACAAAAAGACCCGCTGAGTTCCCAAAGTGTACACGATGAAATCCCCCGCTGTGTCCCGCAATGTACCCCTCTGTCTCCCCCTCTGTGTCCGGCTGTGTCCCCGGCTGTGTCCCACTGTGTCCCGCTGTGTACTGCTGTGTCCCCCGCTGAGTCCCGCTGTGACCCCGCTCTGTAAAGTTGTGTCCCACTAGTGTCCCCCGCTGTGTCTGGCTGTGTCCCGCTGTGCCCCCGCTGTGTCCCCCATTGTGTCCCGCTGTGTCCCCTGCTGTGTCCCGCTGTGTCCACTGCTATGTCCCTGTTGTGTCCCGCTGTTTCCCCACTATGTCCCGCTGTGTCCTCGCTCTGTCCCCCGCTGTGTCCCGCTGTGTCTTCGCTGTGTCCCCCACTGTGTCCTGCTGTGTCCCCCGCTATGTCCCGCTGTGTCCCGCTGTGTCCCTGCTGGGACCCGCTGTGTCCCGCTCTGTCCCCACTGTGTCCTCGCTGTGTCCCGCTGTGTACCCCGCTGTGTCCAGCTAGGTCCCCGCTGTGTCTCGCTGTGTCCCACGCTCTGTCCACCACTGTGTTCCGCTGTGTCCCCCACTGTGTCCCGCTGTGTCCCCCGCTGTGTCCCGCTCTGTCCCCGCAGGGTCACCGCTGTTTCCCGCTGTGTCCCGCTGTGTTCCGTGTTGTCCTGGTCTGTCCCCCGCTATTTCCCCGGCTTTGTCCCCGCTGTGTCCCGCTGTTTCCCCCGTTGTTTCCCGTTTGTCCCCAGCTATGTACCCAGCTGTGTCCCGCTCTGTCACACTGTGTCCCTTGGTGTCCCGCTTTGTCCCCCGCTGTGTCCCCCGCGGAGTCCCCGCTGTGTCGCCACTGTGTCCCGCTGTGTCCTCGCTGTGTCCCCCACTGTCTTCCGCTCTGTCCCCCGCTGTGTTTCACGCTTTGTCCCCGCTATGTCCCACTGTGTCCCGCTGTGTCCCGCTGTGTCCCCCACTGTGTCCCTTTGTGTTGCCATCTGTGTAACCCGCTGGGTAACGCTGTGTCCACCGCTGTGTCCTCTTGTGTCCCGCTGTGTCCCTCGCTGTGTCCCGCTGTATCCCACTGTGTCCCCCGCTGCTGTGTCCCTGCTGTGTCCCCGCTGTGTCCTGCTGTGTACTGCTGTGTCCCCCGCTGAGTCCCGCTGTGTCCCCCCTGTGTCCCCGCTGTGTCCCACTGTGTCCCGCTGTGTCCCCCGCTGTGTCCGTCGCTGTGTCCCGCTGTGTCCCCGCTGTGTCCTGCTGTGTCCACTGCTGTGTACCCGCTGTGTCACAATTTTTTCCCCGCTGTGTCCCTCTGTGTCCTCGCTGTGTCCCACGCTGTGTTCCGCTGTGTCCTTGCTGTGTCCTCCGATGTGCCCCGTTGTGTCCCCACTTGTGTACCCCGCTGTGTCCCGCTATGTCCCTGCTGTATCGACGCTGTGTCCCGCTGGGTCCCGCTGGGTCCTCGCTGTGTTCCCCGCTGTGTCCTGCTGTGTACCCCTCTGTGTCACCCTCTGTGTCCCGCTTTGTCCCCGCTGAGTCCCGCTATGTCCTCGCTGTGTCCCACGCTGTGTTCCGCTGTGTCCCGCTTTGTCCCCCGCTGTGTCCCGTTGTGTCCTCGCTGTGTCCCACGCTGTGTTCCGCCGCGTTCTCGCTGTGTCCCCCGATGTGTCCCGTTGTGTCCCCAGCTGTGTACCCCGCTGTGTTCCGCTGTGTCCCTGCTGTATCGACGCTGTGTCCCACTTGGTCTCGCTGTGTCCTCGTTGTGTTCCCCGCTGTGTCCCGCTGTGTACCCCTCGGTGTCCCCCTCTGTGTCTCGGTGTGTCCCCCGCTGTGTCCCGCTGTG
>NW_012317421.1:0-1930 GCF_000151885.1 Dipodomys ordii
GCTGTCCCCCGCTGTGTCCTGCTGTGTCCCGCTGTGTCCCTGGGTGTGTTCTCCTGTGTCCATGCAGTGTCCCCGCTGTGTCTTGCTGTGTCACACTGTGTCCCGTGGTGTCCGGCTTTGTCACCCGCTGTGTCCCCCGCTGAGTCCGGCTGTTTCCCCGCTGTGTCCCAATGTGTCCTCGCTGTGTCCCCCGCTGTGTCCGCAGTGTCTCCCCTGTGTCCCCCGCTGTGTCCCGCTGTGTCCCGCTGTGTCCCTTGCTGTGTACCCTGCTGTGTCCCGCTGTGTCCCCCGCTGTGTCCCGCTGTGTCCCGCGGTGTACCCGCTGAGTCCCGTTGTGTCCCCAGCTGTGTACCCCGCTGTGTCCTGCTGTGTCCCCGCCATTATCGAAGCTGTGTCCCTCTGTGTCCCGCTGTGTCCTCGCTGTGTCCCCCGCTGTGTCCCGCTGTGTTCTCGCTGTGTCCCCCGCTGTGTCCCTTTGTGTCCCCAGCTGTGTACCCCGCTGTGTTCTGCTGTGTCCCCGCTGTATCGACGCTGTGTCCTGCTGGGTCCCGCTGGGTCCTCGCTGTGTTCCCCGTTGTGTCCCGCTGTGTCCCCTGCTGTGTCCCCGCTGTGTCCCTGCTGTGTCCCTGCTGTGTCGCCGCTGTGTCCGCTGTGTCCTTCTGTGTCCTCGCTGTGTCCCACGCTGTGTTCCTCTGTGTCCCCCGCTGTGTCCCGGTGTGTCCCGCTGTGTCCCCACTGTGTCCCGCTGTGTCCCCCGCTGTGTCCCGCTGTGTCCCGCTGTGTCCCTGCTGTGACCCTCTCTGTCCCCGCTATATTGACGCTGTGTCCCGGTGTGTCCCGCTGTGTCCGCGCTGTGTTTCCGGCTGTGTCCCACTATGTACCCCTCTGTGTCCCCCGCTGTGTCCCGCTGTGTCCCCTCTCTGTCCCCTACTGTCCCCAGATGTGTCCCCTGCTGAGTCTTGCTCTGTCACCCGCTTTGTCCCGCTGTGCCCCTGCAGTGTCCCCGCTGTGTCCCACTGTGTCCCACTGTGTCCCGTGTTGTCCCGCTTTGTCCCCCGCTGTGACCTCGCAGTGTTTCCCGCTGTGTCCCGCTGTGTCCTCGCTGTGTTCCCCGCAGTGTCCTGCTGTGTCCCCCATTGTGTCCACCGCTGTGTCCTCGCTGTGTCCCCCGCTTTGTCCCGCTGTGTCCTCGCTGGGTCCCCCGCTGTGTCCCGCTGTGTCCCCCGCTGTGTCCTGCTGTGTCCGACTGTGTCCCGCACTGTCCCCGCTGTGTCCCGCTGTGTCCCTCTGTTTCCCCGCTGTGTGCCCGCTGTGTCCCGCTGTGTACCCCGCTGTGTCCAGCGGTGTCCTTTTGTGTCACGCTGTTTCCCCACTGTGTCCCTGCTGTGTCCCTCTGTGTACCTCACTGTGTCTAGCTTTGTCCCCGCTGTGTCTCGCTGTGTCCCACGCTCTGTCCCACACTGTGTCCCGCAGTGTCCCCCGCTGTGTCCCGCTGTGTCCCCCGCTGTGTCCCACTGTGTCCCCCGCTGAGACCCCGGTGTGCCACCACTGTGTCCCGCTGTTTCCTCGCTGTGTCCCCTGCTGTCTCCCTCTCTGTCCCCCGCTGTGTCTCATGCTTTGTCCCCGCTGTGCTGTGTCCCACTGTGTCCCGATGTGTCCGGCTGTGCCCCCACTGTGTCCCGTTGTGTCCACAGTGTGTACCACGCTGTGTAACGCTGTGTCCTCGCTGTGTTCCCCACTGTGTCCTGCTGTGTCCCCCGCTGTGTCCCCCGCTGTCTCCAGCTCTGTCCTCCGCTGTGTCTCACGCTTTGTCCCCGCTGTGTCCCACTGTGTCCCGCTGTGTCCAGCTGTGCCCCCACTGTGTCGCGTTGTGTCACACAGCTGTGTACCACGCTGTGTAACGCTGTGTGCCCGCTGTATCGACGGCTGA
>NW_012317422.1:0-1930 GCF_000151885.1 Dipodomys ordii
TTCTCCTTTCTCCTTTTTCTGCCTCTCCCACTGCTTCTGTTTCTGCTTCTTTTGCTTATTCTTTTTCTCCTCTCTGCTTCACCTGAATCTGCTTCTTCTGCTTCTACTGCTTCTCCTTATGCTTCTCCTTATGCTTCTTCTTCTTCATCTTCTTCTTCTTCATAAAAATTATTCATCATCTTCATCATCATCTCCTTCTTCTCTTTCTTTTGTTTCTGTTTTCCTGCTTCTTCTGCTTCTCCTGCTTCTCTTTCTGTTTTCCTTATGTTTCTGCTTCTCCTTCTGCTTCTGCTTCTTCTCCTTCTTCTGTTTCTTCTGATTCTGCTTCTCCTGCTTCTGCTTCTCCTGCTTCTCGTTCTACTTCCCTTTCTGCTTCTCTTTCTGCTTCTCTTTCTCCTTCTTCTGCTTCTCCTTCTGCTTCTTCTTCTTCTTCTGATTCTGCTTCCGCTTCAATTTCTCCTTCTGCTTCTCAATCTGCTTCTGCGTCTTCTGTTTCTTCTGCTTCTGCTTCTCCAGCTTCTCCTACTTCTCTTGCTGCTTCTCCTTCTGCGTCTCTTTCTGCTTTTGCTTATCCTTTTTCTTCTCCTACTCCTAATCCTTCTCTTTCGCCTTCGACGTCTTCTTCTTCTGCTTCTCCTGCTGCTTTTGCTTCTGCTTATTCTACTATTTCTGTTTGTTCTGCTTCTGCTTCAGATTGTGCTTCTTCTGTTTCTCCTGCTTCAGATTCTGCTTCTGCTTATTCGGCTTCTCCTGTTTCTTCTGCTTCTGCTTCTCCTGCTTCTTCTGCTTCTCCTGCTTCTCTTTTGCTTCTCCGTCTGCTACTGCTTCTCCTTCTGCTTATGCTTCTGCTCTTCTCCTTCTTCTGTTTCTTATGCTTCTGTTTCTTCTTCTTCTTCTGTTTCTTCTGATTCTACTTCTGCTTCTCGTTCTTCTCCTCTTTCTGCTTCTACTGCTTCTCCTTCTTGTTCTCCTTCTGTTTCTGATTCTCTTTCTGCTTCTGCTTCTCCTTCTGCTTCTCCTTCTCCTTTTCTTCTTCTGCTTCTCCCACTGCTTCTGCTTTTGCTTCTTTTGCTTATTCTTTTTCTTCTGCTTCTGCTTCTCCTGTTTCTGCTTCTTCTGCTTCTACTGCTTCTCCTTATGCTTCTCCTTATGCTGATGCTTCTTCTTCTTCTTCTTCGTCTTCTTCTTCTTCTTCTTCTTCTTCTTCTTCTTCTTCTTCTTCTTCTTCTTCTTCTTCTTCTTCTTCTTCTTCTCCTTCTCTTTCTTCTGCTTATGATTTTCCTGCTTCTTCTGCTTCTACTGCTTCTCTTTCTGCTTGTCATTCTGCTTCTGCTTCTCCTAATGCTTCTCCTATTGCTTCTGCTGCCCTTCCTTCTCCTTCTTCTTCTCCTACTTCTGCTTCTCCTTCTGCTTCTGCTTCTTCTGTTTCTCCTGCTTCTCCTTCTCCATCTTCTGCTGCTTCTGCTTCTCCTTCTGCTGCTTCTTCTGCTTCTGCTTCTCCTTCTTCTGTTTCTCCTTCTGATTCTCCTTCTGCTTCTCCTTCTGTTGCTCCTTCTCCTTCTTCCAATGATTCTGCTTCTTATGCTTATTACTTTTCTTCTGCTTCTGCTTCTCCTGCTTCTGCTTCTTCTGCTTCTACTGCTTCTCCTTATGCTTCTCCTTCTTCTTCTTCTTCTTCTTCTTCTTCTTCTTCTTCTTCTTCTTCTTCTTCTTCATCTTCTTCTTCTTCTTGTACTTCTTCTTCTTCTTCTTCTTCTTCTTCTCTTTCTTCTGCTTCTGCTTTTCCTGCTTCTTCTGCTTCCACTGCTTCTCTTTCTGCTTCTCATTCTTCTTCTGCTTCTCCTTCTGCTTCTCCTATTGCTTCTGCTGCTCTTCCATCTCCTTCTCCTACTTCTATTACTTCTTCTGATACTGCTTCTTCTGCTTCTCC
>NW_012317423.1:0-1930 GCF_000151885.1 Dipodomys ordii
GCTGTGTCCCGCTATGTTCCCGCAGAGTCCCCGCTGTGTCCCGCTGTGTCCTCGCTGTGTCCACCGATGTGTCCCGTTGTGTCCTCAGCTGTGTACCCCGCTGTGTCCCGCTGTGTCCCCTCTGTATCGACGCTGTGTCCTGCTGGGTCCCGCTGTGTCCTCGATGTGTTCCCCGTTGTGTCCCGCTGTGTCCCCCGCTGTGTCCCGCTATGTTCCCGCAGTGTCCCCGCTGTGTCCCTCTGTGTCCCGCTCTGTCCCTGCTGTGTCCCGCTGTGTCCCCCTGTGTCCCCCGCTGTGTCCCGCTGTGTCCCGCTCTGTCCCTGCTATGTCCCGCTGTGTCCCGCTGTGTCCCCCGCTGTGTCCCGCTATGTTCCCGCAATGTCCCCGCTGTGTCCTGCTGTGTCCCACTGTGTCCCGTGGTGTCCCAGTTTGTCCTTCGCTGGGTCCCCAGGTGAGTCCCCGCTGTGTCCCGCTGTGTCCCCCACTGGGTCTCGCTGTGTCCCCAACAGGGTCACCGCTGTTTCCCGCTGTGACCCACTGTGTTCCGTGGTGTCCCGATTTGTCCCCCGCTGTGTCCCCCGCTGAGTCCCCGCTGTGTCCCCCGCTTTGTACCGCTGTGTCCCCGCAGTGTCCCCGCTGTGTCCCGCTGTGTCACACTGTCCCGTGGTGACCTGCTTTGTCCCCCGCTGTGTCCCCCACTGAGTCCCCTCTGTGTCGCAACTGTGTCCCGCTGTGTCCTCGCTGTGTCCCCCGCTGTCTCCCGCTGTGTCCCCCGCTGTATCCCGCACCCCACTGTACCGCTGTGTCTTCGCTGTGTCCCCCACTGTGTCCAGCTGTGTCCTCCGTGTATCCCAAGCTGTGTCCTGCTGTGTCCCTCTGTGTACCCCGCTGTGTCCCGCTATGTTCCCGCAGTGTTCTCGCTGTGTCCCGCTGTGTCCCTCTTGTCCTCGCTGTGTCCCCCGCTGTGTCCCTTTGTGTCCCCAGCTGTGTACCCTGCTGTGTCCTGCTGTGTCCCCACTGTATCGACGCTGTGTCCTGCTGGGTCCCGCTGGGTCCTTCCTGTGTTCCCCGTTGTGTCCCGCTGTGTCCCCCGCTGTGTCCCCGCTGTGTCCCTGCTGTGTCGCCGCTGTGTCCCGCTGTGTCCTGCTGTGTCCTCGCTGTGTCCCACGCTGTGTTCCACTGTGTCCCCCGCTGTGTCCCGCTGTGTCCCGCTGTGTCCCCGCTGTGTCCCGTTGTGTCCCCCGCTGTGTCCCGCTGTGTCCCGCTGTGTCCCTGCTGTGACCCTCTCTGTCCCCGCTGTATTGACGCTGTGTCCGGGTGTGTCCCACTGTGTCCGCGCTGTGTTTCCGGCTGTGTCCCGCTGTGTACCCCTCTGTGTCCCCTGCTGTGTCCCGCTGTGTCCCCTCTCTGTCCCCTGCTGTCCCCCACTGTGTCCCCCGCTGTGTCTCACTGTGTCGCCCGCTTTGTCCCACTGTGCCCCTGCAGTGTCCCCGCTGTGTCCCACTGTGTCACACTGTGTCCCGTGTTGTCCCGCTTTGTCCCCCGCTGTGACTTCGCAGTGTTTCCCGCTGTGTCCTCGCTGTGTCTCCCGCTGGGTCCTGCTGTGTTCCCCGCTGTGTTCCGCTGTGTCAAACTGTGTCCCGCTGTGTCCCCGCTGTGTCCCGCTGTGTCCCGCTGTGTCCCCGCTGTGTGCCCGCTGTGTCCCACTGTGTACCCCGCTGTGTCCAACTTTGTCCCCGCTGTGTCTTGCTGTGTTCCACGCTCTGTCCCACACTGTGTCCCGCAGTGTCCCCCGCTGTGTCCCGCTGTGTCCCCCGCTGTGTCCCACTGTGTCCCCCGCTGAGTCCCCGCTGTGTCACCACTGTGTCCCGATGTTTCCTCGCTGTGTCCCCTGCTGTCTCCCTCTCTGCCCCCGCTGTGTCTCTGCTTT
>NW_012317424.1:0-1930 GCF_000151885.1 Dipodomys ordii
AGAAGCAGAATCAGATTGAGATGCAGAAGAAGGAGAAGGAGCAGAAGGAGAAGGAGTATCAGAATGAGAATCTGAAGGAGATGGAGTATCTGATGGAGAATCAGTATGAGAAGGAGAAGCAGAAGCAGAAGAAGCAGCAGAAGGAGTATCAGCATAAGTAGAAGAAGCAGAATCTGATGTAGTATCTGAAGTAGGAGATGGAGAAGAAGGAAGGGCAGCAGAAGCAATTGGAGTTGCAGAAGGAGAAGCAGATGCAGAATGAGAAGCAAAAAGAGAAGCAGTAGAAGCAGAAAAACCAGGAGAAGCAGAAGAATTAGAAGAAGAAGAAGAAGAAGAAGAAGAAGAAGAAGAAGAAGAAGAAGAAGAAGAAGAAGAAGAAGAAGAAGAAGAAGAAGAAGAAGAAGAAGAAGAAGAAGGAGAAGCATAAGGAGAAGCAGTAGATGCAGGAGCAGCAGAAGAAATAGAATAAGCAAAAGAAGCAGAAGCAGTGGGAGAAGCAGAAGAAGGAGAAGGAGAAGGAGCAGCAGAAAGAGAAGCAGAAGCAGAAAGAGAAGCAGAAACAGAGGAGAACAAAAGGATAAGCAGGAGAATCAGAAGAAGCAGAAGTAGAAACAGAAAGAGAAGTAGAAGAAGGAGAAGCAGAAGTAGAATCAGAAGAAACAGAAGAAGAAGAAGAAGAAGAAGAAGAAGAAACAGAAGCAAAAGAAACAGAAGAATGTGATGTTCTGAAGCTGAAGCAGAAGGAGTAGCAGAAAGAGAAGCAGGAGAAGTTGAAGAAGCAGGAGAAGCAGAAGCAGAAGTAACAGGAGAAGCCGAAGAAGCCGAAGCAGAATTTGAAGCAGAAGGAGAAACAGAAGAAGCACAATCTGAAGCAGAAGCAGAAGAAACAGAAATAGTAGAATAAGCAGAAGCAGAAGCAACAGGAGAAGCAGAAGAAGAAGAAGGAGAAGGTGAAAGAGAAGGATTAGGAGTAGGAGAAGCAAAAGGATAAGCAGAACCACAAAGAGACGCAGAAGGAGAAGCAGCACGAGAAATAGGAGTAGCAGGAGAAGAAGAAGCAGGAGAAGCAGAAGAAACAGAAGGCGCAGAAGCAGAATGAGAAGCAGAAGGAGAAATTGAAGCAGAAGCAGAAGCAGAAGGAGAAGCAGAAGAAGAAGCAGAAGAAAGAGAAGGACAAGGAGAAGGAGAAAGAGAAGCAGAAAGAGAAGCACAACGAGAAGCAGGAGAAGCAGAATCTGGAGAAGCCGAAGCAGAAGAAACAGAAGAAGGGGAAGAAGCAGAAGGAGAAGCAGAAACAGAAGGAAAAGCAGAAAGAGAAGCAGGAGAGGCAGAAGAAGCAGGAGCAGAAGAAGCAGAAGCAGAAGAAGCCGAAATAGCAAAAGCAGAACCTGAAGCAGAAGGAGAAGCAGGAGAAGCAGAAGAAGCAGAATCTGGAGAAGCAGAAGGAGAAGCAGAAGCAGAAAGAGAAGCAAAAGCAGAAGGAGAAGCAGAAGAAACAGAAGAAGCAGAGGCAGTATCAGAAGAAGCAGAAGATTCAGAAGCAGAAGGAGAAGCAGAAGGAAAAGCAGAAGAACTAGAAGGAGAAGGAGAAGGAGAAACAGGAGTAGAAGCAGAAAGAGAAGCAGAAGAAGGAGCAGTAGAAAGAAAAGCAGCAGGAGAAACAGAAAGAGCAGCAGAAGGAGAAGCAGGAAATGCAGAAACAGGAGAAGAACAAGCAGAAGAAACAGGAGAAGGACAAGAAGCAGAAGCAGAAGGAGAAGCAGAAAGAGAAGGAGGGGAAGCAGAAGAAGTAGAAGCAGGAGAAGGAGAAGCATAAGAATCCGAAGAAGCAGAAGCAGAACCTGAAGCAGAAGGAGAAGCAGGAGAAGCAGAAGAATCAGAATCTGGAGAAGCAGAATGAGAAGCAGAATGAGAAGCAGAAGCAGAAAGA
>NW_012317425.1:0-1930 GCF_000151885.1 Dipodomys ordii
AGGAGAAGGAGAAACGAAGGAGAAGCGAAGGAGAATCAGAAGGAGAAGCAGAAGAAGCAGAAGGAGAAGCAGAAGGAGAAACAGAAGCAGAAGAAACAGCAGAAAGAGAAGCAGAAGCAGAAGAAGATGCAGAAGGAGAAGCAGGAGAAGCAGAAGAAGCAGAAGCAGAAGGAGAAGTAGAAGAAGGCGATGGAGAAGGAAGAGCCGCAGAAGCAATAGGAGAAGCAGAAAGAGAAGCAGAAGCAGAATGAGAAGCAGAAAGTGGAGCAGTAGAAGCAGAAGAAGCAGGAAAAGCAGAAGCAGAAGAAAGAGAAGAAGACGAAGAAGAAGAAGAAGCATAAGGAGAAGCATAAGGAGAAGTATAAGGAGAAGCAGTAGAAGCAGAAGAAGCAGAAGCAGGAGAAGCAGAAGCAGAAAAAAAAGAATAAGCAAAAGAAGCAGAAGCAGTGGGAGAAGCAGAAGAAGGAGAAGGAGAAGGAGCAGCAGAAGGAGAAGCAGAAGCAGAAAGAGAAGCAGAAACAGAAGTAGAACAAGAAGGAGAAGCAGGAGAATCAGAAGAAGCAGAAAGAGAAGGAGAAGAAGGAGAAGCAGAGGTAGAATCAGAAGAAACAGAAGAAGAAGAAGCAGAAGAAACAGAAGCAAAAAAACAGAAGAAGGAGAAGAGCAGAAGCAGATGCAGAAGGAGAAGCAGAAGCAGAAGGAGAAGCAGAAAGAGAAGCAGGAGAAGTGGAAGAAGCAGGAGAAGCAGAAGCAGAAGAAACAGGAGAAGCCGAAGAAGCAGAAGCAGAATCTGAAGCAGAAGGAGAAACAGAAGAAGCACAATCTGAAGCAGAAGCAGAAGAAACAGGAATAGTAGAATAAGCAGAAGCAGAAGCAGCAGGAGAAGCAGAAGAAGAAGACGGAGAAGGCGAGCGAGAAGGATTAGGAGTAGGAGAAGCAATTGGATAAGCAGAAGCAGAAAGAGAAGCAGAAGGAGAAGCAGCACGAGAAGTAGGAGAAGCAGGAGAAGCAGAAGCACGAGAAGCAGAAGAAACAGAAGATGCAGAAGCAGAAGGAGAAATTGAAGCAGAAGCAGAAGGAGAAGCAGAAGCAGAAGGAGAAGCAGAAGAAGGAGAAGGAGAACAGAAAGAGAAGCAGAAAGAGAAGCAGAACGAGAAGCAGGAGAAGCAGAAGCAGGAGAAGCAGAAGCAGAAGAAGGAGAAGAAGCAGAAGCAGAAGGAGAAGCAGAAACAGAAGGAAAAGCAGAAAGAGAAGCAGGAGAAGCAGAAGAAGCAGCAGCAGGAGAAGCAGAAGCAGAATAAGCCGAAGAAGCAGAAGCAGAACCTGAAGCAGAAGGAGAAGCAGGAGAAGCAGAGGAAGCAGAACCTGGAGAAGCAGAAGGAGAAGCAGAAGCAGAAAGCGAAGCAAAAGCAGAAGGAGAAGCAGAAGAAACAGAATTAGCAAAGGCAGTAGCAGAAGATGCAGAAGCAGAAGGAGAAGCAGAAATAAAAGCAGAAGAACGACAAGGAGAAGGAGAAGGAGAAACAGAAGAAGAAGCAGAAAGAGAAGCAGAAGAAGGAGCAGGAGAAGGAAAAGCAGCAGGAGAAGCAGAAAGAGCAGCAGAAGGAGAAGCAGGAGATGCAGAAACAGGAGAAGCAGAAGCAGAAGAAACAGGAGAAGGACAAGAAGCAGAACCTGAAGCATAAGGAGAAGCAGTAGAAGCAGAAGAAGCAGAAGCAGGAGAAGCAGAAGCAGAAGAAAAAGAATAAGCAAAAGAAGCAGAAGCAGAAGCAGTGGAAGAAGCAGAAGAAGGAGAAGGAGCAGCAGAAGGAGAAGTTGAAGCAGAAAGAGAAGCAGAAACAGAAGGAGAAGAAGAACGAGAAACAGGAGAATCAGAAGAAGTAGAAGTAGAAGCAGAAAGAGGAGAAGAAGGAGAAGCAGAAGTAGAATC
>NW_012317426.1:0-1929 GCF_000151885.1 Dipodomys ordii
GTTGTGTCCACAGCTATGTACCACGCCTTGTAACGCTGTGTCCCCGCTGTATCGACTCTGTGTCCTCGATCTGTTCCCCGCTGGGTCCTGCTGTGTCCCCCACTGAGTCCCCCGCTGTGTCCTCGCTGTGTCCCCTGCTGTGTCCCGCTGTGTCCTCACTGGATCCACCACTGTGTCCCGCTGTGTCCCCCGCTGTGTCACGCTGTGTCCAGCTGTGTCCCGCTCTGTCCCCGCTGTGTCCCTCTGTGTCCCCGCCCTGTGCCTGCTGTGTCCCGCTGTGTCTCCCGCTTTGTCCCACTGTGTCCCATTGTGTCCCTGCTGTGTCCCACTGTGTCCCGCTGTGTCCCCGCTGTGTGCCCGCTGTGTCCCGCTGTGTACCCCGCTGTGTCCAGCTGTGTCACCGCTGTGTCTCGCTGTGGCCACTCTCTGTCTCCACTGTCCCCCGCTGTGTGCCCCAATGTGGCCCGCTGTGTCCCGCTGTGTCCCCCGCTTTGTCCTGCTGTGTCCCGCAATGTCACCGCTGTGTCCCGCTGTGTAACACTGTGTCCCATGGTGTCCCACTTTGTCTCACAATGTGTCCCCCGCTGAGTACCCTCTGTGTCGCCGCTGTGTCCCACTGTGTCCTCGTTTGTGTCCCCCGCTGTGTCCCGCTGTGTCCTCCCTGTGTCCCCCGCTGTCCCCCGCTGTGTCCTCGCTGTGTTCCACGCTGTGTCCAGCTGTTTCCCCCACTGTGTCCCCCACTGTGTCCTCGCTGTGTCCCCCGCTGTGTCCCGCTGTGTCCCGCTGTGTCCTGTGGTGTCCCGCTGTGTCCCCCGCTATGTCCCCAGCTGAGTGCCCTCTGTGTCCCCGCTGTGTCCCGCTGTGTCCCCCGCTGTGTCCCGCTGTGTCCCCCGCTGTGTCCTGCTGTGTCCCGCTGTGTCCTGCTGGGTCCCGCTGTGTCCCCGCTGTGTCCCCGCTGTGTCCCAATGTGTCCACCGCTGTGTCCCCGCAGGTTCACCACTGTTTCACGCTGTGTCCCGCTGTGTTCCGTGGTGTCCCGCTTTGTCCCCCGTGTGGCCCCCCCTGAGCCACCTTTGTGTCCCCGCTGTGTCCCGCTGTGTCCTCGCTGTGTCCGCCTCTGTCTCCCGCTCTGTCCCCCGCTGTGTCTCACGCTTTGTCCCTGCTGGGTCCCGCTGTGTCCCGCTCTGTTCCCCACTGTGTCCCCCGCTGAGTCCTCTATGTGTCGCCGCTGTGTCCCGCTGTGTCCTCGCTGTGTCCCCTGCTATCTCCCGCTTTGTTCCACGCTGTGTCCCGCTGTGTCCCGCTGTGTCCTCGCTGTGTCCCCGGCTGTGTCCTGCTGTGTTCCCGCTGTGTCCCAAGCTGTGTCCCGCTGTGTGCCACGCTGTGTCCTGCTGGGTCCCGCTGTGTCCCTGCTGTGTCCCCGCTGTGTCCTCGCTGTGTTCCCCGCTGTGTCCCGCTGTGTCCCCCGCTGTGTCCCGCTGTGTCTACTGCTGTGTCCCCACTGTGTCCCTCTGTGTCTCGCTGTGTCCCGCTGTGTCCTCGCTGTTTCCCACGCTGTGTTCTGCTGTGTCCTCGCTGTGTCCCCCGCTGTGTCCCGTTGTGTACCCAGCTGTGTACCCTGCTGTGTCCCGCTGTGTCCCCGCTGTATCGACGCTGTGTCCCGCTTGGTCCCGCTGTATCCTCGCTGTGTTCCCCGCAGTGTCCCGCTGTTTACTCCTCTGTGTCCCCCGCTGTGTCCCACTGTGTCCCGCTGTGTACTGCTGTGTCCCCCGCTGAGTCCCGCTGTGTCCCCGTTGTGTCCCAATGTGTCCTCGCTGTGTCCCGCGCTGGGTCCCGCTGTGTCCCCCCTGTGTCCCCCGCTGTGTCCCGCTGTGTCCGGCTGTGTCCCCCACTGTGTCCCCCGCTGTGTCCCCCTCAGTGTCAGCGCTT
>NW_012317427.1:0-1929 GCF_000151885.1 Dipodomys ordii
ATTCTCATTCTGCTTCTGCTTCTCCTTCTGCTTCTCCTATTGCTTCTGCGGCTCTTCCTTCTCCTTCTCCTACTTCTACTTCTCCTTCTGCTTCTGCTTCTTCTGCTTCTCCTGCTTCTCCTTCTGCATCTTCTTCTGCTTCTGCTTATCCTTCTGCTGCTTCTTCTGCTTCTGTTTCTCCTTCTGCTTCTTCTGCTTCTCCTGATTCTCCTTCTGCTTCTCCTTCTGTTTCTCCTTCTCCTTCTCGTTCTTCTGCTTTTCCTTCTGCTTCTCCTTCTGCTTCTGCTGCAACTGCTACCGCTTCTGCTTCTTCTGTTTCTTCTGCTTCTCCTTCTGCTTTTGATTCTCTTTCTTCTTCTGCTTCTGCTTCTACTTCAGCTTCTCATTCTGCTTCTCCAGATTCTGCTTCTTCTCCTTCTCCTGCTTTTCCTTCTGCTTCAGGTTCTGCTTCTGCTTCTTCGGATTCTTATGCTTCTGCTTCTCCTGCTTCTTCTTCTTCTGCTTCCCCTCTTTCTCTTTGTGCTTCTCCTTCTGCTTCTGCTTCTTGTCCTTCTCCTGTTTTCTGCTTCTGCTTCTAGTGCTTCTGCTTCTTCTGCTTTTCCTGCTTCTCTTTCTGCTTCTCCTTCTGCTCCTTCTCCTTCTTCTGTTTCTTCTTCTTCTGTTTCTCCCGCTTCTGCTTCTTCTGCTTCTCCTGCTTCTCCTTCTGCATCTCCTTCTGCTTGTGCTTTTCCTTCTGCTTCTTCTTCTGCTTCTGCTTCTCCTTCTCCTTCTGCTTCTCCGTCTGCTTCTGCTTCTTCTTCTTTTCCTGCTTCTCCTTCTGCTTCTCCTTCGGCTTCTCCTTCTGTTTCTCCTTCTCGTTCTTCTGCTATTCCTTCTGCTTCTCTTTCTGCTGCTGCATCTTCAGCTTCTTCTGCTACTGCTTCTGCTTCTTCTGTTTCTTCTGCTTCTCCTAATTTTGCTTCTCTTTCTGCTTCTGCTTCTCTTTCTGGTTCTCCTTCTTCTTCTCCAGATACTTCTTCTTCTGCTTCTCCAGCTACTCCTTCTGCTTCAGGTTCTCCTTTTGCTTTTTCGGCTTCTTCTGCTTCTATTTCTGCTTCTCCTTCTGTTTCTGCTTCTCTTTCTGCTTCTGCTTCTTCTCCTTCTTCTATTTCTTCTGATTCTGCTTCTCCTGCTTTTGCTTCTCCTGCTTCTCCTTCTGTTTCTCTTTATGCTTCTCCTTCTGCTTCTCCTTCTTCTGCTTCTACTAATGCTTCTGCTTCTCCTTCTGCATCTTCTTCTGTTTCAATTTCTCCTTCTTCTGCCTTTCATTATTCTTCTGCTTCTCCTGCTTCTGCTCCTTCTGCTTCTCCTTCTCCTTCTCTTTCTGCTTCTGCTTATCCTTCTGTTTCTCCTACGCCTAATCCTTCTCTTTCTCCTTCTCCTTCTTCTGCTTCTCCTGCTGCTTCTTCTGCTTCTTCTGCTTTTTCTGTTTCTTCTTCTTCTGCTTCAGCTTCTGCTTCTTCTGCTTTTCCTTCTGCTTCTGCTTCTCCTTCTGCTTCTGCTTCTGCTCTTCTCCTTCTTCTGTTTCTTCTTCTTCTGCTTCTCTTGCTTCTTCTTCTTCTGCTTCTCCTACTTCTCCTTCTGCTTCTCCGTCTCATTCTCCTTCTCCTTCAATTTCTCCTTCTTGTGCTTCTCATTCTTCTTCTTCTTCTGTTTCTCCTGCTTCTGGTTCTTCTGTTTCTCCTTCTGCTTCGACTTCTGCTTCTCTTTCTGCTTCTTATTCTGCTTCTGCTCCTCCTACTCCTAATCCTTCTCTTTCTCCTTCTTCTTCTTCTGCCTCTCGTTCTGCTTCTGCTTCTTCTGCTTGTTCTGTTTCTTCTGCTTCTGTTTTTCCAGCTTCTTCTGCTTCTGCTTTTCCAGCTTCTGCTTCTCCTTCTGCTTCAGGTTCTC
>NW_012317428.1:0-1929 GCF_000151885.1 Dipodomys ordii
CCAAGAGAAAACAGTGTGACACAGCGGGACACAGCGGGGTACACAGCTGGGGACCCAACGGGAAACAGTGGGGGACACAGCGGGACACAGAGGGGACAAAGCGGGGAACATAGCGGGGGACAGAGCGAGACACCACGGAACACAGCGTGACACAGCGGGAAACAGCGGTGACCCTGCGGGGACATAGCGGTACACAGCGGGTCCCGACAGGGACACAGTGGGACACAGCGGGGGACACCGGGGGACACAGCGGGGTCACAGTGGAACACAGTGGGGGACAGAGCGTAGGACACAGCGAGACACAACGGGGACGAAGCTGGACACACCAGGGTACACAGTGGGACACAGCAGGGACACAGAGGGGACACAGCGGGACACAACAGGGAACACAGCGGGGACACAGCGGGACACTGCGGGGACACAGCGGGACACAGCGGGGGACACAGCGGAACACAGTGGGGGACAGAGCATAGGTCACAGCGAGACACAGCGGGGACAAAGCTGGACACAGCGGGTTACACAACGGGACACAGCATGGACACAGCGGGGACACAGCGGGACACAGCGGGTCACAGCAGGGACACAGCAGGGACACAGCAGGACACAGCGGGGGACACAGCGGGACACAGCGGGGGACACAGCGGGGACATAGCGGGACACAGCGGGGGACACAAAGAGGACATAGCGGAACACATCTTGGGACACAGCGAGGACACAGCGGGACACAGCAGGGACACTGCAATAGACACAGCGGGACACAGCAGGGGACACAGTGGGACACAGCTGCGGACACAGTGAGGACACAGCGGGACCCAGCGGGACACAGCGTCGATACAGCGGGGATACAGCGGGACACAGCGGTGTACACATCTGGGGACACAACGGGACACAGCAGGGGACACAGCGAGGACACAGCGGAACACAGCGTGGGAAACAGCGAGGACACAGCGGGACACAGCGGGACACAGCGGGGACACAGCAGGGCACAGCAGGGAAACAGCGGGGGACACAGCGGAACACAACGGGACACAGCGGGGGACACAGCAGGACACAGCGGGGGACACAGCGGGGGACACAGCGGGACACAACGGGGAACACAGCGAGGAACCAGCGGGACCCAGTGGGACACAGCATCGATACAGCGGGGACACAGCGTTACACAGAGGGTTACACAGCTGGGGACACAAAGGGACACAGTGGGGGACACAGCGGGACACAGCGGGGACACAGCAGGGACTCAGCGGAGAACACAGCGGGGGACAAAGCGGGACACCAAGGGACACAGTGTGACACAGCGGGGTACACCACTGTGGACACATCGGGAAACAGCGGGGGACACAGCGGGACACAGCTGGACACAGCGGGGTCACTGCGGGGTACACAGCGGTACACAGGGAAGACACAGCTGGACACAGCGGGGAACAAAGCGGGACACAGCAGGGGACACAGCGGGACACAGCGGGACACAGCGGTGGACACAGCAGGGAATACAACGGTGGACACAGCGGGAAAAATCGGGGACACATCGGGGACATGGCGGGGTACACAGCGGGACACAGCGGGGACACAGCTGGACACAGCAGGGAATACAGCGGGACCCAGCGGGGGAACCAGCGGGGGACAAAGCGGGACATAGCGGGGCACAGCGGGGGACACAGCGGGGGACACAACGGGACACAGCGGGGGACACAGCGGTGACACAGCGGGACACAGCGGGGACACAGCGGGGTACCCATCGGGACAAAGCGGGGACACAGCAGGACACAGCGGGACACAGCGGGGTACACATCGGGATAAAGCGGGGACACAGCGGGACACAGGGGTACACAGCGGGGTACATACAGTGGACATAGCAGGGGACACAGCCGGACACACCGGGGAACACAGCGGGACAAAGCGGGGAAAAAGCGGTGGACACAGCGGGAAAAA
>NW_012317429.1:0-1929 GCF_000151885.1 Dipodomys ordii
TATCAGGGGGACACATTGTTTAGCCATTTGTTTCACCACCGTGGGGACTCAGTGTTGTTCACTTTCTATTCCTTTGTTTTGGGATTTATGGGGGTTGATTTGTGTGTGTTCTCTTCTTTGATTTCTGTGGGTTCACAGGCGGGGGATACAGCGGGACACAGGTGGGGTTCATAACTTTGTCTCATCAGGTCATAGCGGGGGATACAGCGGAACTCAGCGGGGATCAGTTTGTGGACACAGCGGGTCACAGCGGGGACAAAGCGGGAGACACAGCGGGGAACATTTCTTGACACAGCGGGTGACACAGCGAGGACACAGTGGGACACAGCTGGGACACTGCGGGGACTCAGCGGGGACACAGTGGGTGACAAACGGGACACCACGGAACACAGCGGGACACAGCAGATACAGCGGGGACAATGCGGGCATACAGCGGGCAACAGCGGGGGCACAGAAGGACACAGCAGGGGACAGAGCGGGGGACACACCAGGACACAACGGGGACAAAGTGGGACTCAGCGGGGGACACAGCAGGGGACAAAGCGGAACACCACGGGACACAGTGTGACACAGCGGGACACAGCGGGGACACTGCGGGGACACAGCGGGACAAAGCAGGGGACACAGCGGGACACAACGGGACATAGCGGGGGACACAGCAGGGGACAGCGGGGAACAGAGAGGGGACACAGCGTGACACAGGGGTGACACAGCTGGACACAGCAGGGTACACAGCGGGACAGAGCGGGCACACAGCGGGGACACAGCGGGGCACAGTTGGACACAGTGGGGACAGAGCGGTGGACACAGCAGTGGACACATTGGGGGACACAGAGGGGACACAGTGGGACACAGCGGGGGAAACAGCGAGGACACATTGGGACACAGCGGGGACACAGCGGGACTCAGCGGGGGACACAGCAGTACACAGCGGGACACAGCGGGACACAGCGGGGGACACAGTGGGACAGAGCAGGGTACAAAGCAGGAGACACAGAGGGACCCAGCGGGACACAGCGGGGGACACAAGGGGGACACTGCGGGACACTGCGGGAGACACAACCAGGACACAGCGTGACACAGCGGAACACAGCAGGACACAGTTGGGACACAGCAGGGGACACAGCGGGACACAGAGGGGGACAAGCGGGACACAGCGGAGGACACAGCGATGACAAAGCGGGACACAGCGGGGACACAGCAGGACTCAACTTCGTCACAGCGGGACACTTCGGGACACCTCGGGGACACAGCAGGGGACACAGTGGGACACAGCGGGGGACACAGCGGGACACAGCGGGCGACACAGGGGGAACAAAGCGGGACACAGCAGGGGACACAGCGAGGACTCAGCGGGACACATCTGGGACACAGCGGGAATCAGCGGGAGACACAGCGGGACACAGTGGGACAGAGCGGGGACACAGCAGGGACACAGCGGGGGACACAGTGGGATAGAGCAGGGGACACAGCAGGGGAAACAGAGGGACAGAGCGGGACACAGCGGGGGACACAGGGTTGACAGAGCGGGACACAGCGGGGGACACAGTGAGGACACATTGGGACACAGTGGGGACACAGCGGGACTCAGCGTGGGACACAGCAGTACACAGCGGGACCCAGCGGGACACAGCGTCGATACAGCGGGGACACAGCGGGGTACATAGCTGGGGACACAACGGGACACAGTGGGGGCCATAGCGGGACACAGCGGGACACAGCGGGACACAGGGGGTCACAGCGGGGGACACAGCAGGACACAGCAGGACACAGAGGTGGACACAGCGGAACACAGCAGGGGACAGAGCGGGGGACACAGCGGGACACAACGGGGACAAAGCGGCACTCAGCGGGGGACACAGGAGGGGACAAAGTGGAACACCACGGGACACAATGTGACACAACAGGACACAGCGGGGACACTGTTGA